>NC_056732.1:1436886652-1436896652 GCF_019279795.1 Protopterus annectens
ACACACACACACACACACACACACACACACACACACACATATATAGACATTCACACACACATACACACACACACACACACGCATACACACACACACACACACACACACACACACACACACACACACACACACACACACACACACACACACACACACACACACACACACACACACACACACACACACACAGTTCTTCTTAATGTTATCTAAACTTGGATGCTGCTGCTGAATATGTCATTGAATCTTTTCTTAACATCTTCAACAGCTTTGCCTTATTGTGAAGAAAGGACAAGGGCACTGCCATGTTTGCTGTTAGAAGTGAAATCTGTGATGCATGAGACAGATGGTTCCTGGAAAATTATTACTGCAAAAAACTGCACTAACCCTTCTCAGGTATTGGGAACTGTCTAACAAAGTGAACGTGTTACTCCTCTCAAGTTAAAAATTATATTAAAAAATGCCTTGGAAAAACTGAACAATAAAAAATTAAAAAAATAAAAGTAGAATTTATTTCTATTTTATGTTATTTTACACTTTGTTTACAGGTAAGTGATCTAGTAAGTTTACCTTTTCAGTCACAACCTGTTTAAAAACATTAAACTTCAAAGTAGACATAAAAACATTAAACTTCAAAATAGAAATAAGAAGTACATAATCAACTAAAATTATAAGTAATACATTAAGTTGAGAGATTATGATTAATGGACATTATATCCAATGAAGTTAGTATAAAATAATGCACAATATATTTTTCCTGTGTGTACATTTTTAAAAAGATCAAGAAATTGTTATGTACTGTCTTATATGACAAGCAAGTTATAAAAATAACAAGAAAATATATTTAACCTCTATATCTGACGTAAGAGCATTTGGATTATTCATAAAATAATTAACTTTTATTTCATTTGGTAAGTAGTTCCAAAGGTAGGGCCTGTACTGGAAAAAGCTTTTTCCTCTGCTTGATAAAATGTTGGTCTAGTGTGTATTAGGATATCATCTTGGCTACTTCTAAGTGACTATTTTTCATCTTTTTGGGGGAGTTTTTTTTTCAGTTGTGGGCAGTAGCCTAACTGAAGAATTTTAAGTACCAGTGTAGTCCTAATAGGAAAAGGGAGCCAGAGGATCTTGCTCAGCAAGTCACAATGTTGTGTATTCTGGCTGATGAGGAGTACAAGCCTGCATATATATATATATATATATATATATATATATATATATATATATATATAATTTGCTTGCTTGCAGTTTTTGACAATTATATGCTGAGTGCAAGCTTAGAACAGGTAGGGCATATTTTATTTTTGTTATAACATTTTTGACTATGGCTTTATGAGAGACTGGAAAGAGGCAGTGAGAGATGTGATAAGATAATTTAATTCTGATGAAGTCTCTGGTCATGAGATAAAAGTGCTTAATTCTTGAACTGCATTAACTTTTGAATAAACCTATGAAGTGAATTGCTGTGAATTGGAAATTTATTCCTTGAATTGAGTGTGGACAGCCATTATTGGAAGACAGCTTGGTTTTGGTATAGAACTGTATGTTATGTACTGAGCTTCAAGAATGTAACCACAACATTCCCTGCTGGAACATAGAAGATTAACTTACAAAACTTCAACTTCAAGAAAATAAGTTGAAATGAAATGCTTTATGATAGAAGTTGTTCTATTGTCTTGGAGAGATGTAGTTACTAGGTTTAAAATGTAGAAAGTATTTTATTGCTTTATGACTTCCTGGCAGCTGCAAAGTTCTGAGAGATATTTATTTTTAACACAGAGATGTTAACATTCTGTTAAGTTTTTGTTTAGCCTGGGAACTGAAGTCAGGTGACAAAAAAAGATGTGATCCAGGCTAACCCAGCAGTAAAATGTGATATTAATTTAAGAACTCTCTCAGAGAGAGAGAGGACATTTTATATTTTGTCTTGGACCTAGCAAGAAAATCCACTCATCATCACCATCTGCACTTGCCTTGCTAATAGTAAGTAACTAGAGTACAGTATTTTCTCTTAGATATAGACAGGAATATAGTAAATATTAGTTTAGATGTTTTCTGTATTTATTTGAGACTGTCCTGCAATGTTGTTTTAAAATATGTCCTGTGATTACAAATTTTGTTTTGCTTTTGTGATATATTTTCTTTATTATAAATTTTTTATTTTTTTGTTTTTTGATTTTTTTTTTTTGTTAACTAATGTGGAGCTTTTCTCCTTGGCCCTCCACTGAAAATGGACCTTGTCCAGTTGGACTATCCTGGTTAACAAATGTAAAATAAAAATAAAAAATAAATAAACATTTTAAAAAAATTGAATTCTGAAGTCACTGTGTTGAGTTATTGTGCATTGTCTTGTTGTTTTATTATTTATTATTAAATATATTTAAACCTATCTTTGTGACTGGTATTTGTGAGACATATTTAAGCTCTTAAAGTACTTGCATATATATTTGGTGACACTGTACAGACCACTCCTAAATAGCCTTGCAAGTCTTGGTCAGACTACCACTTGGATTAATAGTAACATTACACAACAGGATTGGACAACCTTTGTAAGGGACTTATAGTAGCTGATAAGGGTGGTTGATGGCAGTGGTAACTACCTTATAGTCTGGGCAGAAGGGGACATAGCTAGTAAACCTGTGTCAGCCTTTCCCAGGTGTATGTGTGTGTGTGTGTGTGTGTGTGTGTGTGTGTGTGTGTGTGTGTGTGTATAAATCAAATCTCAAAGTGTGCATGTGTCAGCTACTTGGGCAGGGACTTGAAGCACTAATTAGACAGAGAGAGTGCTGGAGGTTTTGGCTTGACCACTCAGCTGAGATCTCGACCCTATAGTTATGCCAGTGGTGAGCCTTTTTGTGGATCTGGAGAAAGAGGGAGAAACCAGCCCCAGACTGACGGACATAAAGCCCTGGTTAGACAGAGAGGGTGCTGGAGGTTTTGGCTTGACCACTCAGCTGAGATCTCGACCCTATAGGTGTGCCAGTGGTGAGTATTTTTGTGGATCTGGAGAAAGAGGGAGAAACCAGCTCCAGACTGACTGTGGTCTCCGTGTGCTCTTAAGGGAAATTGCACTTTACTGTGTGTGTACTTGTCATCCTTCCAATGTGTATGTCCCCTAGCTGTTGCCATTGGTGAAGATTGAGGCTCCGTGATTACTGGACCAGTGCAGGGGCATCACATAGGTATCAGATAGATCTGCTGTAAGTACAATCAGTGATATTACTAGAAGGTTGCTCTATGGTCCTTCAGAACAATTTTGTTTAGGATGAGAGATCATTTTGTCTTTGATTTAGACAGAGGGCTTTGCCACTATTGGTGGCTATCCTAATTGTTTTTCTGAGGTTGAGAAATTGTTAGTGTAGGCTAAAATTGGGGGGGGGGCGCTTCCATGCTTTCTAGGCAGAGTCTCTTTGTTTATTTTTTAAGTCACTTTTTAACCATTCACTGACAAGGGCTCTAAGCTTTCTGGTTATGTGGAATAAAGTTTCATTAATCTGACAGATTATGCTAATGAAGTAAGATAGTACCAGAGTGAGGTGTTACAAAGTATAAAAATAAACCCAATCAGTTAGGGCTCATTTAGATAACAGAAGCAGAAGGTTACACATCAAAGTAAAAAAGAATGAGGAAACAGGGTGGGGAAGTTCAAGAAATGAGTGGAGAATGGCATTTTGGATACTGGGTCTTAAGCAGAATAATAACAGTGATACAGAACATTATATTTATAAAGAAGCAGAAAGCATCCTAAGAGCCAAACCAACATGGGAATGAAGAAAGGAGATTATACCAATAAAAAAGACTGCAAGCTGGGGCATAGCAATTAGGCAAGAGGGGCTGGAATTTATTGTAGAAAATTAGCAAAGAAAGCAACTTATTGATAGCAAATAACTACAGAGAAAGGTAATGGAGTGAGATGAGGCTAATCAAAAATTTGGACTACAGGTTAGAGAGTGGCTTCCTACCAGGAATTGCTAATGGAGTATAGTCAAAGAGAAAGGGACAGAGGAGTGCTAAGTGAAAGATCAGGTCTGAAAAGCAGCTGCTAATAAAAATGGAATACTTAATGGAGCATATAAAATAATGCAAGATAACTACACAAATTAATCAAAATATGTTAATGATTGGGAAGAGAGAATGGAAAGACAATCTAGAAAACAACAGTGAGAGGACTTTTGTATGGCTCCGAAGTATGCAACAAAGTCCATAAGGTTTAGGGTTATTGCATGGAAGTGTTTGCATAGGTATTTTTATACTCAAAGCAGATGTCAGAAAATGTTTTTGTCAGGTAGATGCCAAATGTTGTAGGCATGATGCAAAACAGAAAGGTAATTGGGGAACTTTTTTTTGAATGTAAAGAATTGGTAAACTTTTAAAAAATTCCTATTAAGTGTTGAAGAAATAAATGATTGTAAGGAAATATTTTGAGCTGGGATTTTTCAGTGAATGACTGTTGTTAAAAAAAACAAAAACACATTTGTATGATGCAGAGAAAAAAAAAAGAAACTTTATGATGCTTTGTTTTTCTTTTCCATTAATATCAGTGTACCCATACCATTGTTCAAAATGTGTGAATTTAATAAATGTGTTTAAAAATATGATTAGGATGCATACTTCACAATTTGACTATGAAAAGTGTCATTCAACTCATGCCTTCCTGTACCTCTCCACCTGTTACCATTAACACACTTTCTCCCCATTTATTTATGACTTATGTGATTTTGTTGTGTGCTGTAAGTGGAGGAAATTATTCACTATAAATATCACCTATTGACCTGCAACAAAGCTCATCCAACAATACTAATTAGTTTATTTACTTATTTATGTTTTGTTAACTGGGTTAGCTCTACTGGGATCAGTCAATTTTCCTTGGGAACCTGAAAAGAAGAACCCCTGGATTGCATAACTTAAACATGGATTATCATTTAGAACAAAAACATTGCACCCCACCCTTAAACTGTGTCAAATGAGTGAAGAATTATAAGTGGTGGTATACAGGATTTGAAGTTCCCTCAAGTGAGTAATCCTATTTGTTACCCATGAATATTGAATAATACATTACAAGGTAGGTGGGCATCAGTATAGAATCCACTGTGTTGCATATTGTAAGCCACAGTGGAGTGTATGTGACAATATTTGTTCTTTGCATTTGTTAATTGGGGAAGCTCGCAGCCTAAGAACACTGCTTTGTTGAGTGACTTGTTCAGAGCTGCACAGTACATAAGCAGAGACTGAAGGTCGCAGCCTGAGAACACTGCTTTGTTGAGTGACTTGTTCAGAGCTGCGCAGTACACAAGCAGAGACTGAATGAGTCAAACAAAAGGACCATCTCATATTCAAGGAAAATCTCATGAGTTAAGCTATGGGATAAAGTGAATGAATGCCGTCATGCATGTCTGTGTAAAAATTAAGTTTCAGATGAACACACCAGAAATTAATACAAGAAGCTGTAATGTATTACTGTTCATTTCTGATGTGTTGGATTTGATTTTGTGACTGATATCTATACATTCTAACAGAATTTGGGAGTATTCTGGTTTAAAAATAAAGTTTCACTAATTTTGTATTCTTTATTAGACAATTGTTGGCTTTGAGTCACAAAGAAAAATAATTGTCATACAATTCAAATATAATCTTGCTTTCAGGAGGGTTGATCATTTTTTTTTTTTGCAGAGGACTGGAGACTGAGTTATTGCTTTATCTTTCTGAAACAGCATTTAGTGCCATTTCAAAGTGTTTGCTCTTTGGGGATTAGATTACCTTCTGGTGCTCTTATCTACACAACAGGAGGTAATGTAGCACATGTTTGTTGTTAAGCAACATTCCTTTACAGTAACAAATTATTCTGTGGGTTTCTCAACAGGAGAAATGGCTGCTATTAATTATAATAAGCATTAAGTGTACATTCTTCCTGTAAACTGCTTCTAAAAGAAAAAAAATAATTGTGTGTGTGTGTGTGTGTGTGTGTGTGTGTGTGTGTGTTCATTATTTTAATGAACAGAATATGGCATTCTACCTAGGGGAGATTTAAGATCTACCCTGCTACTTTGCATAGAAGACTTCCAGTCACATTTGAAGTGCTGAATTGCATTGACTTTAACACTCCAGATTAAAACTCAGTAAAACTGTGATTCACTTAAGGCCCTTTTGTTTAAATGTAATGTTGTAGGACTTATGGAAGCTCTCTTTTTCTTCATGTTGGAGAACATCATCATGGTGATAGCAGGATGCTATGGCATTCATAAAATATACAGTGAATAGATTAATCTTGCAGAACATAAGAAATGTGCTGCATCATCAGTTTGCAACACATTTGTTCTTATATCTCAAAATTTAATTTACTGGGTGTTCTATGTTAGCAACATTGTGTAGCACATAAGAATACCAACAGTGTTACTATGAAAGGACACAGTGGCATCATGCCTTACTTCATATATAACTTTATTCATACTTTGAAGACCAGGTTAACCCCAGTGGGGTAATGACAGCTAGAGGAATGAAAGAACTTTTCCTAATCTTTTCAGTTAGTGCCATAGGATGTTTTACATTCTCTTAACCACCAATTTGGGCAGATGGGACATTGCTTTAACATTTCATTTGAAGGACAGTACACACATGAGTGCAGCACCCTGTTATACTGCACTGTTAGCACCGGATAATGAATCCAAGCACCTGTGGTGGGAACAGAACCCACAATCAAGTTATCTTCCTCCAGTGTGCTACCTGTTCAGCCACACTGACACTAAATAAACAGCTGATATTATCCCTTAGATCATGTAGAAATGAACATAGCAATTATTTGGGTCTTTTCTGTAATCCTACAATGTTAGGCTATGATCAGTTATGACTTCTACTCCCTGTCCTCACAGACAGCCAATAATATACCTGTTTACTGACTCTAATCATCTGCTTCTAGCAATTAAAAGTTCATCTCATTTCTGAAATTCTTAAGGGGAGATAAATTAATTAACATGGGAACACAGCACAGAGAATGAGTCAGAGGAGCCCTTTACACTTGTGCTGTTGTGTGAGTGACCATGCAGTCTACATTTATTTTATGGATGTAGAGAAGCAGTACAGCAGTGTGTGCTGGCATGTGCTGTGGTGCATCATACAGGGATATGGGCTCTCAGGCCAACTGCCTCATGCTGTCTAGTCCCTCTGCTAGCACTGTGATAGTTGTGCCTGCATTCTTGGCATTAATTTGAATTTGTGCAACAAAGGTGTTAGACATCACCAACTCTTATGTTTTCCCATCCCTTCTGTTCCTGTCATCATGGAAAGATTATCAAAATAAATCTACGACTGGGAGGGTATTGGGTTAGGGGAACTAGATGTGCCATCTGTGTCATTTGCATGTAATGTTGTTTTTTTGCCATCATATGACTTTGGCCTCCAGCACATACTTAAGTCATTCACTGTTGAGCATGAAACCTCTGGATAAAAGTCCCCTGCTACAGATCTGATTTCATGGTGATGCTTGTTTTCTTCAGATGGGAAGAGCGTAGCAACCCTTAGTGGATGCGTTTAACAACACACACACACACACACACACACACACACACACACACACACACACATATATATATATATATATATATATATATATATATATATATATATATTATAAGGGGAGGCATGACATTAACATGAAGACTGGGGTAATGTCTGCAGTCTTGTGGGTGTTGAACCAGTCTTTGTGTCTTTGCTGGTGATCTGGGAGTGGAATTCTCCAATAAAGTTTCTGGTTTACCCATCTCATTATATCCCCCCCATCCTCACTTATGTATATGAAATGTGGATAGTCACAAAAAGAACAAAGTCTTGAGTACATGTAGCTACAGGGAGATTTCTAACAGAAGTTGCCGAGCTCACTCTCTGTCACAGGGTGAGTAGTCAGGTGATTCAGGAAAATCATGAAGAACAATCACTGCTATCTGCCATTTAGCCAAAGTGAAATTAAGTGCTTCACTCATCTTACAGTGTTAAATTCTGTGTGACACTTGTTGGAGATATTTCAAGCATGCCCCAATGGAGGAGGTCCCAGACCAGATGCAAGACACACTACACACATTATAATTTTTCCCTTTCCAATGACCACTAGTAGAACATCCAAGAAGATCTTAAATTTGTACTTGGGGAAATAGACATCTGGTCTGTCTAGTGTGCTACTTCTATGGCAATCACCGGCAATCACCAGGAGAAGTTGATAGAAATAGAATGAGTAAGTGACAAATGATAAAAGTGTCCCTTTCTTTTGAAAGTACTCCATAAAAAATACTTGCAAAATGTTTGTGATTAAAGCTGAGGACATTCAGAAATTGTATTAGAGATTCTAATAGTCAGGAAAAGGGGAAAACACTTCAAGAAAAATATATAAAATGATCCCTTCTCCATGACATAGGGGGATGAAGCCCTGAATCTGACCCAGAGGATTTGTGTTTAAATAACAGAATGAACATTGAAGAGGATGAGCCATTGAGGATGGGAGTGAGGGCAACTGCCATCTCACCTATCCTGGTTGAAGGCCATGGATAGCTCATACTTGGGTGAGACTTGTCCTATGCATTACTGGATACACCATTTGCTTCTTATTTTTGTAGCTTAAATTTTTTAAACTGTTAGATATTCCCATGGTTTTACATACTAATGTTTTATCATTACATATTTATACCATATTTTTCCATCATTAACTACGTCATCAATTTATTTTCCACAAAAATATTTTTTCTTGGTAACATTTTATTTTTCAATCATATATTATTTTTTACCATACAGTTTTGCTACTAATCTCTCGTCTTTTTCGTTTATCCATTTTAATACTTTATACAAATTTAATGAAACAGCATATACCAGTGGGTTAATTAACCCTAAACTTCCTTACTCTCTATTTACATACACAAGTCATCTTTTTAGTGAGTTTAATCTAGAACCCCATATAAAAAAATTGTCTGCAATAATGTATTTTCCAAGACTGTTAGCAACATAAATACAGTTAAGTATGCTATTTTTCCCATCAATACTAAATTTATCAAATAAGCCCTTTTTTTCTGAATGATAATTTATATGTTCTCCAGAAAAGACAGGTTTGCTTTATTTCTTCTATTGTTTTTTCCATTTAATTCTACTTATATCTTTATTGCCAAAATTTAAATCTCACAATTGTAAAATATATAGTATCTTTACTACATCACTTAAACATCTACTTTTTTCTTTATTTAAAACCATCACTATCACCTCTAAACATCTGTTTGTTTAAATATTACTTCTCTTATCCAAATTTTGTTTTTTGCAATTATTATGTCATCTGCAAATGTTAACAGAACTGGAATTTTTAATGTTTCAGGTGTTATATACCCCATCTCATTCATTTTGTGATTTATTTCACATACTATCACATCCATAACTAATACAAAAAGTACACAGCTCACTGGACATCTCTGTCTTACAACACTCTTCATATGTACCTCTTAGCTTAACCAGCCCTTTACAAGTATTTTTACTTTATTATTACTACATGCGGACAAACATAATTGCTTAACTGTTTTACTTATAAGTATATCCTTTCATTACTACTCATAAGATTTCATGTCCAGTTGTATCAAATGCCTTATTAAGGTCTCCTATCATGATTTTTGCTTCTTTTCTATTCATAATATCATCAACAATGTTTCTATCATTAATAATTCTTGACAACCTTTTCCCTTTATACTATATCTATACTATCTTCCATAATATTTTCCATTTTAGTTCATCTGTCATTTGTATCATGCAAACACCCAAAGTACATCAGGCTCAGAAATGTTAAGCCTTTTTGCCCGGTACACATTGAAGAAGAATAAATATACAGATATACTGGAAGCCTGTTTCAGTTAAAAATATCTGCATGCAATATCATACCTCTCAGCTGTCAGTTTTCAGAAATGTTCCTGATTTTGCAACCAACTTTGCTCTGTCAGTCACAAAATGTGAGTTTTTCTGAAAAAACAGTATCATGACCACAAAA
>NC_056732.1:1436899152-1436994152 GCF_019279795.1 Protopterus annectens
CCCTTTGATGCTTTGTAAGCTCTCTGCGAACCATGGCTTTTGCTGTAGCAGGCAACCGAGTACATGTCAGGAAAATCCTATTAGGACAGCTGATTTTTATTTTGGGTTAATCAGAGTCTCTTTAATTGATGGCAGGTGTGTACCCAAGAAGACTGAATGCTGTAATTAAATCAAAAGGTACTTCAACAAAGTATTAGTTTAAGGGTGTGCACACTTATGCAACCAGCCTATTGTACGTTTTTTATTTTTTATATATTTTCCCCTAACAGATTTGTTTTTCAATTGAATTGTACAGGTTATAGGTCACATTAAAGGTGGGGAAAAGTTTTGAAATTATTTATTGTGTTCTCATTCTTTTATATCACAAAAACCTGGCATTTTAACAGGGGTGTATAAACTTTTTATATCCACACTATATATATATATATATATATATATATATATATATATATATATATATATATATATATATATATATATATATATATATATATATATATATATATATATATATGTATATGAATTACAGTATATAGACGGCAACCCACCATCAGCTAGGTTTATAGTTAACAGTGGAAATAACATGGCTCGGACTGGTTAAAAACTTTAATAATGAAACATCTCAATAACAAAAATAAAAATGACTCGGTTAAGCACTTTCATCTCCGCAAAATGCAGACTTCATCAGAACCATTAAACTTTGTAAAAAAACACTCTTTTAAAACCTTTTTGGCGCCAAATAAGCGCTACACAAATTTAAAGTGCCAGTGGCTAATTTCATATAGTCATTCATATAATTCGAGAATTTATACAAGTTCTCATCAATGTCAGCTACGATCGCTCAATTGATTATCTATAACACAAATAAAATTCTCGATACATATTATGACTATTTGAATTCATTATAAAATGTATACTGTATTAATATAATTTAAAAAAAATTAAAAAAAAAACATATTTCCTATCCATATATAACCACCTTGTACTGAACACTATTATTTTATTATAATGTATTACGCTAATCCATACCTACAATATAAATGATTTGCATATCCAATTCCTAATACATGAAAAATAAATAATTGATTAATAAATGAATTAATAAATAACTCCTTACATATTGTAATATTTAAACACCTTATACTACACTAAGATCTACAAGTGTATACTGCCTGTTCATCGAAACACTACTGGCAACAATGTTAGTGTTAATTCCGACAATGAGTTCACATTTGACTTCTCTCTTTTTAAAGTTGATGATGAGTTTGAGAGGAATGGAGCTCATCCTAAACGGTTAGCACCAGTCAAAACATATGCGGCTACAACAAAATCCAAACCTTATACGGATAAAGGTACTGTACACCATTCATCTAGTCCAAGAGATAATATTTTACAAGTTAATAGTATAGATAGTGAAGTTAATAAACTGGATAATTTTTTATCTAATGACTTGTGATTTCACTACAAGCAGTGTCTACAGTAAAAGAGTTGCACAGAAAAGAAGGAAAAGTGTAAATTATGGAACTTTGAAGGACGTGATTTACCTCATGGGTAAACAGTTGTTGAATATCAAGAGTATTAAAATCGATAATGCCTATCTAACAAAATGTATATCCCTGGGGATTGTACCGATGGGATTAAGATTTTTTAAGCTACCAATGGGTGTTGATTTAGACAATGACACCAAGATTGAGTTCAATACCTTGTTCAATACTTGTAGCTTCAACTATATGAAGCTATTAATTAAGAAAAATGATGAAAAACTGAGTAGAATTGTTATGGAATTGGAGAAGTTGAACAAGGATATATTAACTGATTTACTTTTTCCTCAATGGCAAATTTTGTATAATAAACAATTTGATTTAGTGGACAGTAAAGCAGTAAAGATATACGAGAGAAAAAATAATAACATTATTTGTGACATGGAACAATACAAGGAAAACAAAGCATACATTTGGAAACATTCATATTTTATACATGAAAATAAGAATTATGATATTAATGATGAGATACATGAGGAAAGGGGTACAAATTTTCAAGGGGGGCGTTATTACAAACCACACATGAAGCAATATTATTACCAGAGGAATTGACAAACCCGATGGTAGATCTAGTTCTTTCGAAGCATGAAGGTTATTGTTTTGATGAACTTATTACATCAGTCACACTAAATGAAGAAAACGATGTACCAATTTGTGACGATGAGAATAATAAAATAGTTCATCACTTTAATGATTTAAAGATTTATAATTACACCGATGGAATAATTAGAGATGAGCATGGGTCCTTGTTTATTAAGGGTATGAAATATATACCAACAATAGAGTTTGATGTAGTTGATACCTTAATTGAATTTAAATTATTTTGTAGAAGGCTAAATTTGGCATTATCATTCAATAACAAAAGTGACATATCCAACAATTTTGTTAATATTAATAGGAATGTATGTAAGAAAAAAAGCACTTATATACCCCCGAGTCATAAAAAAGTGTCAAATTTTGAAGAATTAGTTTGTTTTGATATTCAGTGGTTCAACAAAACAACTAATAAACATTTATTGAAAGACAATTTAAATATGAAGGCGAGGCAGTGTCTGGTGGAATTATCTAGGAATAAAAATATTAGAGTCATGAAACCAGACAAGGGGGGGGGTATAGTACTGTATAATACGATTGATTATATAAATGAAATGCAAAAAATGTTAATGGAATCAGGTAACTATGAAATAACGTCTTTGAATGAAATTAATATATGTTACAAGAAAATTGATTTGGCATTAAATGAATATTTAATAGATCAAAGAATAACTGAAGATATATATAATTTCATGAAAGTTGATTTTCCCATAATGGCAATCATAGTAGGTATCCCCAAGGTTCATAATAATATTGTAAAACCTCCTTTTCATCCCATCATATCAGGTAGTAAATCAAAAACATTCCCTATTGAAGTGGTTATAGACAGATGGATAAAACCGGTCTATGACAGGATACCACATCTTGTAAAAGATTCTTGGATGTTTTTATCCCATCTTACTCCACAAATGTGGAAAGAAAAGTTAATCTTTATTACCATTGATGTGGTTGGCTTATTTTCATGTATACCAAGAGATCAGGGACTCAATGATTTTTGTAGTAGTTTGAGAAAATTTTCCAATATGAATTGGGACCGTGTTAATCTTATTACTGATATGATGGGAATAGTTTTAGACAATAATTTTATATTCTTTGAAGGGGAATACTACAAACAAACTAGAGGCGTAGCGATGGGGGCCTCTTGTGCCCCCATATTTTCCAATTTGGTTATGTTGGAGTGGGAAAACAATTCTTTATTTAAGTGTGGATATTACAAATATATATCCTACTATACTAGATTCATTGACGATATATTCATTCTATGGAATGGACCTAACGAGATTATAAAAGATTTCATTAAATATATCAATCAGACTAGTGAGTTTTTAAAATTTACATACAACATCAGCGAAGAAGGGATATCATATTTAGATACATTCATAAGGCATACTAGTGAAGGATTTCAATCTGAAATCCATCGAAAAGATACCTTTTCTAATGGATATCTGGAGTACTCTAGTAACCACCCAAAATATATATTGAAAAATATTTTCAAAGGGCAATGTATAAGGGTGGCACGTATGTCATCCAATTTTGATGTGATGGAAAAGGAATTGGAATATATCACAACAATGTTTGCTAATAGGGGGTACCCCAGATGGCTACTAGATGATGTATCTATGTATGTTCGAAATGAGTGGGGTAAAAAGTATCCCCCTATATTGGGTGTTGAAATTAACAACATTAAGGTGAACAAAGTCAATAATGACGTTAAGCCATACAACAAAGTATGTATACACCATATGTTAATGAAATTAAAAATATTATCACAAGACACTGGAATTCACTTATAGTGGATGATGAAGTAAAAAATATTGTGGGTTTAAGGCCTAATTTTGTACACAAGATGGGTATGAATATTAAACAATATCTGCAGCACAGTAGTAGAGACCAAGAAAGCATCAATAAAAAAGGAGTAACTAGGAGATGTGGTTCATGTAATCAGTGCTCAGTAATTAATGAAAGTGAGGGATGTAGATTGGAAGATATAAACAAGACGTATATAAAATTCAAGAGGGGTAATTGTAACACGAAAAATATAATTTATTTGGCAAAATGCATATTATGTCCTGCTTTCTACATAGGTAAGACGGAGAGACAGTTCCGTAAGCGTATATATGATCATTTATATAAAATAAAGACTAAAGATATAAAGAACGCACTTTATAGGCATATAAACAAATATGATGACAGACATAATTTTAAGTTTGCCATTATTGATCAGGTGCATTTTTCTGTCAGGGGAGGAAATTTTAAAGCTATTTTAAGTAAAAGGGAGACTGTCTGGCAAATAAAAACGGATGCATCTAGGGAACCAGGACTAAACGAATATATATCAATAAAACCTCTTTTGATATTGCAATAATTATGCTCAAATATTATATCTTCATTTCCATACACATGCTTGTTTTGTGTTATCAAGTTAGTTTTATTCATATAATAAGTGGTTTCATTGTACTATGTGTTTTGTGATATGTTATATGCAAAAATTTGCATTCATTCTGTAGGCACTGACTAGGGTAGTATGCACTTGTAGATCTTAGTGTAGTATAAGGTGTTTAAATATTACAATATGTAAGGAGTTATTTATTAATTCATTTATTAATCAATTATTTATTTTTCATGATTAGGAATTGGATATGCAAATCATTTATATTGTAGGTACGGATTAGCGTAATACATTATAATAAAATAATAGTGTTCAGTACAAGGTGATTATATATGGATAGGAAATATGTTTTTTTTTAAAAAAAAATTTAAATTATATTAATTCAGTATACATTTTATAATGAATTCAAATAGTCATAATATGTATCGAGAATTTTATTTGTGTTATAGATAATCAATTGAGCGATCGTAGCTGACATTGATGAGAACTTGTATAAATTCTCGAATTACATGAATGACTATATGAAATTAGCCACTAGCACTTTAAATTTGTGTAGCGCTTATTTGGCGCCAAAAAGGTTTTAAAAGAGTGTTTGTTTACAAAGTTTAATGGTTCTGATGAAGTCTGCATTTTGCGCAGATGAAAGCGCTTAACCGAGTCATTTTTATTTTTGTTATTGAGATGTTTCATTATTAAAGTTTTTAACCAGTCTGAGCCGTGTTCTTTCTGCTGTTAACTATAAACCTAGCTGATGGTGGGTTGCCGTCTATATACTGTAATTCTGGTATATATATATATATATATATATATATATATATATATATATATATATATATATATATATATATATATATATATATATATATATATATATATATATATATATATATAATGGTATAGAAAGTCTTGGCTGAGAAACTGAAGAACATTTAAGTGTAAAATATGTTCACTGCACACCCTTGACCATACATGACCGACTGAAATCCTGCTCCCATAGTGCTAGCACTATCACAGCAACATCAGTTTCGGAGATGTTTATTTCCAGGACAGAGTGTCCTCCTGGTCATAGTTACTCACATACTAGCACATCTGCTCGCAGTCAGTGGTTTAGGTCATAGAGTGCTCTAACATCTAGCCAGGATTGTGGTACAGCCAGTGCATCTGCTGGCAGAGCCAGCTGTCATGGGTGGGGACATGCACAGGAGGCTGAACCCTCTGTCATGCATATTGTGGACCTGTCTAGTAGGCCAATCCTACAGTGCTGCATCATGTGCTGAGGCTGAGTCCCTGCATATATACAGAGAGAGAGAGACACACACACACACACACACACACACACACACACACACACACACACACACACACACACACACACACGTGCGCGTGCACGCATGCACCCACTTTACCTGCCCCTTCCACATATTAACTCTCCCCCAAAAGCTATCTCTCCCACAACTCATAAATACACATTTTCTTTTGCTACACCTCTGCACTTACACTTTCAAATGTCCCTGTGAAAGACATGCAGGCATGTAGTCTCTTGTACCCGTGTGAAAATGATGATAACTCTGCCCTGTCCTTTGTATATTGTTACTTGGGTTGCCTATGTTTGATGCACATCATGGCCAATCTATGCACGGGTAAGCAAGTCAGGCATTTTTGCGTGCTTCTCTTTTACTGTAGTGTATCCACTTAAATCTTGCATAGTCATATTGTAAAGCTATGTGCACTCCACTGCCTCTTTGTTAATTGTCACAGTATACTACACCCACCATTATCTGTCATGGTCATCTGCTATTGTTGGCTTCTCTGATTCCACATCTGTCTCAGCTACTGCTGCCTGTATTCCTGGGAACCGGGACCTGTCAAGATGTTACCTTGCTGTAACTGCTTCCCAATTATAATATTATGCAACATAGTACATACATAAGATCACAGGATCATAGGAGGTTACTAGGCTAATAGCCCTGGGGCCCTTACAAGCCTAGCTAAGTTTATCCCCAAAAAGAAACCTCAATTAGCACCTGTTGCCCCTGTCATTGAGGGACACAGGTAGAACCCCTGGCACAAATTTGTGGTTACCCATCCACTCATCAAGGTTGTGCTTGAAGAGGGTCAGTGAGGTGCTCTCTTTGACATGTATGGGGAGTCTCTGGGAGCCTCTGGGAGACAAATCTGTCTCTCCAGCAGGTTTTATTGATGTTGCATGTTAGATTCAGGCCTTTTGAGCAGGTAGTTTGTGAGGAGTTAGACTTACATATATGGAGCATCTCTAGTAGGGCAGGATCTGAGATTGCCTTGTAGACGAGACACAGATCACCCCTGAGTAATCTGTATGATACCGAGTAAAGTGATAGTGATTTGAGCCTGTCCACATAGGACAGGTGTTGGAGGCCATGGATTGTCTTTGTGAAGTATTTCAGTGACCTTTCCAGTTGGTGCAGATGTTAGGAGAGATACATACAGTCAGTATTTTGGCAGATGCTGCATGTTTGTGTGTGTGTGTGTGTGTGTGTGTGTGTGTGTGTGTGTGTGTGTGTGTGTGTGTGTGTGTGTGTGTTTGTGTCTGCATATGTGCATGGGTAAATGCATATGCTTGCATATATATGCATTATTGCTTTTGCAAAGAACTGTAACAAGCCAATTTCTCAGCATGATAGAAGGACACAGGCATTTAACTTTCACAGTTGGTCAAGCTGGTTCAGCTCTTGTAAAAAGGCAACATTTTACACTTCAAAGGACTTTGTCTGTTTTATAGTTTTGACATCAGTAGTCACTACGCAGGTGTTAGTTTGTCTCACATTGTAGAGAGGTTACGCACACACTTTTCTGCTTTCTGTGGAAGTAGCACACAATATATTCTGCTTTGTTTCAGCACTGCCATGAAGAAATACTTCACTAATGAAAATGTTTGTAGGTCTGAATATGGCTTTACTTCCTTTGCCTTGTGACTGCGCTCTTTTTCCCATTCATCACTAATTCATTCAGCTTCATTTCAATCCCTGAGGGTCGTGGTGGCAGCAGACTCTCTCTCACAAGTTGCAGCCAACTTCTAGTGTGACTCTGCAGACAGCCATTGCTATCTACGGTATTTGCAAGGCAAAGCAGGTTATCAGGTCTTTGCATATGAACACAAGGAGAACCTGAAACAAGCACACATGAACACAAGGAGGACCCAGACCAAACCCACATGAACACAAATCAGAACCAGAGCAAACCCACATCAACACAAGGATGTCCCGGAGCAAACTCACATGAACACAAGGAGGATCCAGAGCAAACCCACATTAACACAAGAAGCACCTGGAACTAATGCATGTGAACACAAGAAGAACTGAGAGCAAACCCACATGAGCAAAAGGAAGACCTGGAACAAAGCCACATAATTTCAAAGTGACTTGGAGTAAACTTACATGAACACAAGGATGACCCAGAGCAAACCAACATGAACACAAAAATGACCCGAAGCAAACCCACATGAAGACAATGAGAGCCGGGAGCTAACCCACATGAGTGCAAGAAGGACCCAGAGCAAACCCAATGAACACAATGAGGACCCAGAGCAAACTCACACAAACACAATGAGGACTGAGAGCTAACCCACATGAACTCAAACAGGACATGCAGACTTCACACAGAAGGTACCCCAGCTGAGAAGTGAACCAGAGGACTTCTTGCTGCCACTCTACATCAGACCACTTATCTTTCACCAGACATAAACCCAGCTTATCCTGAAGGAATGTTAAACCTTCCCAAATCAGCAGAGATATAATTTGTCCAAGTCAGGGATTTGCCCTGGAACCATTTTACAGTGAGCTATGCCCAGAATAGCAAGTACTGGGTCTGTTGTGACCTCCCTTTTCAATGGGTCATACCTGTACGCACTCCAGTGGGAAGTACTCAGGGACCATTGTATTAGCATGCCCAAATCAGTTCAGCTAACTAAAGAAGTAATGGCTATATTCCAGATCTCTGCAACACTGCCAAAATCATCATCTTGTTATAGACTATAAGCACTGCAACTCTGTGTAGAAACCTAATTTTCATTATGTGCACCAGTGAGCTTGTTTTTGGTCTCTACTCTCAGCTCATAATCATATTTGAAGATGAAAATGTAAAGTGATTTTAAACCCAGAACCTAGTGTTTTGTCCAAGAACTAAGCTTTTACTTCATCTGTACAGAGAGGTTCAGCACCTGCAAGATCGCATCCACTGGTCTAATTGCTTGTCAGTATCATGCATAACTTTATCATCACTTGGGAGCAAGATTCCAGGGCATTTAAATTCATTCACGACAGACAGCTGATCCCCAACCACTACCTGAAGTGATACAGTCTTTCCTGGAACAACAAGATGGCCACAAACTTAGAGGTGCTGATTTCCATCCTCTCTCCATTGCTTCACACTCAGCAGTGAATCCCTTAAGTAGCTCTGGAGGTCATAGTCAGATGTGGCTAAGAATTCACAGGCAAATGGTATGCTAGCTGTAAGTTTCCCAACCTGAAACCCTCCTAACCTCGGCTAGGTCTTGTAATTTCTGCCCATGAAAGTGGTGACAAGATGTACAAAGTCTGATATCCAAACTGATTTTGTTTTAATGGCAATGATCCAGACATACCTATTAATATCTGTATAAAAGAACCCTGGCTCAGTACTTCATATTTCCACTGGAAATTCATATGACACATACGAGGCACATGATCTTAAAACTTCTCCGGGGCAGTAAAACTATAGACTAGATTGGTAGAACTGCATTGTTTCCCCTGAAACTGATATATAACTGTCAGTTACCCTATACTTAGTGCTGTAGCCTAGTTTTTTTTTCATGGATATTCTCCATACTATTCTGTTGCAATTACTCACACTGCAATGCTGTGCACATGTGATCCTCTGGCAATTTAACATTTGAAATCAGGATGTCAGTGTTCCTGACTCTGTATGTTCTCTCTGGTAAAACAGTCTGTGTTTCACAATGATTCATTCAAAGTCACATTAATCCTATAAACCAACTGTTGTTCATTAAAGTTGCATAAACCCTATAAACTATACCGAAAATGTATTCTAAAACTGTAAACAAGTAAGTTCATTGTACAAAATTGTGTATATCTTTGGAAAGACATGTTGCAGTCTTTGATTTGTAATAAATGCACATTCTGGGTTATATAGATATCTGATTAAAATGTATTGATTATAATAAGGATGATCAGTTGTTGACAATTTTACTTCCCAGTTCCAGGGTTTGGTGTTTGGTCCTGACCTCCAATTGTTGGTATAGAGTTTGCAAGATGATTCAATTAGTTTCTTAAGTTTAATGTGGTTACCACCAGAAAGATACCTGTTAACAGGCTTCTCTAAAACTGTCCATATGTATTGCATTCACCCTTGCTCTTGTGGACCAAGCCATAGCTGAAGAGTGTCAGTGAAGTATGCTGTAAATGGACTATGAAATATCAGTTCATTTCATAGGTTTCATAAGTTTAAGGAATACCTGTGCTCATGCCATAAAGACCAGCTAAGAAGACAGACTCCAATAAGAGTGTTGTAAGTGCATTTGTTTCCACCAAGGAACTCAGCATTTAAGTGTACTCAGAATGTTAGATCTCCTCATAAGTATGGAAGCTTCTTCCAGATAATTGAAATTGCTTGGCTCATGAATCTAAGTGTCTTACAAGCTCTCACTTTGGGTAAGGAGAACAGTGTGCTACTGTACCTCACAATCCTGACATTGTGCTATCAGTCCCTAAGGTAACTCTGTGGAAGGTGTGTAATATGCTTAATCCTAGACAAATCACCCCCTTATGAGTCTATATGTGATACTATGTAATTTCAAAAAGTGCAGTAATAGGTTGTAATTCATACTTAAATTAGAGATCCTTTTAGAAAATCGCCTCCAAACTAGTTAAAATAATCTTATGCCACATGTAATATAAGCACAAATTTACAAATTCTATTCTAAAAGTGGTCTAATATAAAACATATGCAGGCAAACAACATGGCTCCCATGTTGATATGGTGTAGAATATCAGCCCCACAGCCTGTGATGCCTTATTCTTTATCTTTGGTGCATTTTTTAAAAACAACAGTATGGTATTTGTATAAATCCCCAGTTATCTAATTTGCAGGGAATAAAAAAATAGATATCTGCACAGCAAGTTTACAGATTACAGCATTCTTACAACAGGATTCCAGCATAACTTTTGGAATGTGCCCACTGGTTAAAAGAGGAAAATAACTTTGCTGTTAACTCTCCAATTTATGCAGTTTTAAAACATGATTTATAAAGTTTTCTTTGAGTGCCAGAACACTTATGTCGTTGACATGAAATATAATTTGTCTGCATCATGATTTTCTGTATTTTAAAGTGTTGTCAGTAAAGGCATCAGCAAATGTCAAAAAGAGAAGTAAAATACATTATTAAAATACGTGATTAATTAAGAAAATACAAAATGTGTATGCTGATGAACAAGGAGTCTATTCCATTGCAAATTAATATAATGCTGAGCAGAGGTACAGGAAATGAAGGCAATATATAACATAGAAGTAAAATTACTTCAACAGATTTGTTTTTTTAACTTCAATTAAAGAAAACAAAGTTGTTTAAATAGAAATAGATAAAGAAAGAAACCCCAGGTCAGTGAGTCTGGCTTTAATTATGGAGTAGAATCCTAAAGGCAATGATCACTGATGGGGAAGAACAGCAGATTGAAAAGCTCTGTTTGACAACAAAGAGAAAGAAAGAGGCCATACAAGTATATTTAGAGGCAAGGAAGCTGTTCAAACTTGGGTCATTAGATATAATATTTTGCTGTACCATGTGCAACATCATTTTTTTTTTTAGTTATGATCTGAACTCTGTGCTCTGCAGGTTAAGCCTGTGACCATTGCTGTACCAAACCTTTGTATACAGGGGATACACCTTCGTTACCGAATGTCCTATAACTTATGATAGAGACAACGAGGGTAACCACAGCAATCAGACTACACTCATTGTAGCACAGTCCTGGCACTCTGCAGTAATGTGCTATTATAACTGGGAGAAATGCAGTTACCAAGAAAGATAACATTTCTCAATTATCCAACTCTCAATGCTTTTATTCACTGCTTGGTTTCAACTGACTCAATTGTATCTAATGGAGCACTTTTGTTTTTTCTTTTGTCTGTGTGGTGTTGAGTGGCACATCTCCTGCTCCATTGTTAGCTTTCCTGGATAATGCTGAGTAAATGAAAAAGGTGGTACCTGGGCTGGAAAAAAGTAAAAAGAAAAAGTGATGGACAGTGCTATTGTTACAGACAAAGCGTAGAATAAAATTCAAAACCAGGACATCTGAGCAAATAATTAATTACCAAATGTAACGTCCTGTATGTCATGGTGTTTCAGGGGATTTACCACTGAGTTAGCATAGGATGCGGGATCAGAGCATGTATGAAATAAAAACATCTGTTTCAGCATGGTGCATTGGTGGTTACAGAAGTAAAGAAAGTCAAAGAAAATTGTTATTTTCACACTGTTTATCCCAAAATCAAGTACAGGCCTAGGGTGTTTGGAATAGTATTGGGTCACAGAGAAAACTGATTATTCATCTGACATCCCTGATCCTTCATCTCTGGGAAAGGGCATTTTCCGGAGTCGTTGTAGGCATCTTCCCACTTATTATACTGCTTATGGCTTTAAGTGATGCATTTTTCTAACCCATAGAAACACATTGTATCCTGGGATCACCAGGGCACAGGAACAATCAAGTTTAGCCAAGCTCCTGCTTTAGCTATTACAACCTCCTCATTGCCTGCCATCACTGCTTGAATAACATTAATTTAATACCTCATTCTTTTGGCATTAAAACATTAAGTTAAGTTTGCTTTTATTGTTTCATGCAGACTATAGTGTTTGCAAGCTATTATTCAAGTGCCTCTCTTTTCACTTAATTAGAATGTCAGCAACTGTTTACTAAGACATCCCGGCCTCAGGCTGAACACTTTTATGTATGTTTCCTGGTATAGTCTCTCTATTATCCATGGTCTTAGTATTACCTAGCCATTGCTGAATGAGCAGTCATCCATTTCACTGAGTGTGTGTGTGTGTGTGTGTGTGTGTGTGTGTGTGTGTGTGTGTGTGTGTGTGTGTGTGTGTGTGTGTGTTTGTATGTTGGGGGGATGATGGTGGTAGGGCATGTCTCCTTTATAGCACAGGTTGGTTCAGGCTGACATCATCTTGACCAGCCAGAAGCAAATTTCTAACTTTTTGTGAGATTTCCTCACTTTATAGAAGTACAGACATATTGATATTTGCCAGACAATATTTTTCTGTGTGGTGACACTTCACTATTTTGGGTAGTTGAGCACACTAAACTTGAATTACTTGTGTCCGTTCTTCTGTTAAGGAGTAGAGGGAAGTTACTATGGTCTTCAGTCAGATATCTGAATAACATTCTAATATTCAGGTTAGACGGTAAGCTTATGCATCAGGCAGGTATTGAACTGGTGCTTTATCAGTCTGTTTGACCTGCAGCATTACATAGGTTCATAGGTTCATAGGTAGGTACTAGGCTATTGGTCCTGGGGCCTATACAAGCCCAGCCAAAAAGGTACCCTGGCTTTTGCCACCCAAGAAAATTATTTTCCTGTGCCACTGTCGAGCAGAGCCACAGAGGTGTTCTCCGGGGTGAATTTCCTATTTCCCATCCAATCATCAAGATTTTTCTTGAAGAGTGCTAATGAGGAGCTTTGTTTGATATAGATAGGTAGTTTATTCCAGAGTATGGGAAGTCTCTGGGACAGGAATCTATCCCTCCGGCATGTTCTGTTTATTGTGGTGACAAGGTTTAGGTCCCTAGATCATGTAGCTCGGAGGGATTGGGATTTCTTTAAGTGGAGCATGTCCAACAGCTCTGGGTTTGACATAGCTTTGTATGTTAGGCAGAGATCACCTCTGAGTAGGCGCTATGAGATGGAGTAAAGCTGGAGTTTTTTGAGATGGTCTGCGAAGGGCATCTGTTTGAGGCCAGTAATCCTCTTTGTGAGGTAGTTCTGCAGCCTTTCCAGTTGTTGTAGATGTCTTGTGAGGTACATACCAAAAGGGGCGTTGTACTCTATAATGGGTCCAATGAGTGATGAGTAGAGGGGAACAATGACCTCTTTATTTCTGGATGAGAAACCTTTTGTGATGAGGTGTGCCACGTAGAAGGATTTCCTGACTACTGTGGCGATGTGATTATCAAAGGAGAGACTAATGTCCACCTGTGTCCCCAGGTCTCTTATCACACTTTTGGTGCAAATTATACTACTGTCTATGTTGTAGTTCATGGGTACAGAGTTTTTACCAAAGGGGATGACAATGCACTTTTTAGAATTGAGCTTGAGGCCATGGCTTTGACACCAGGCATCTGTCTCAGTGAGGCCTTTTGTAGGATGTCCACATCATTAGGAGTTTCGATTATGGATCCTAGTTTGCAATCATCTGTGAACTTCATTAGCCAAAGACAATCTGTGTTAGCCTGTACTTCAGAGAAGTAGATACCAAACAGGAGAGGACCCAGGACTGAACCCTGTGGTACTCCACTTGTCACTGGTCTGAAGTTGGATTTGGAGTCTGCTACTTTCACAGTGTGGATCCTGTCAGTGAGCCAGTTGGCAACCCATCTTGTGACATAGGGATTTAAACCTAGTTTAGTGAGTTTATCTATAATTCCAGAGTGGGGGATGGTGTCGAGAGCCTTAGCAAGATCTAGATAGGCTGTGCGAACCACCTTACCCTTATCTACGGCTTTGGTGACTGCTTCAAAGAAGTCTATCAGGTTTAGGAGACATGATCTGCCTTTTACAAACCCGAATTGGGTGGGATCCAGAGTTTGGAGATTACCAATGTCTTTGTTTAAAAGTTCCATGATGATACGTTCCATGGTCTTGCAGACCAGGCTCATCAGGCTAATGGGGCGGTAGTTCCCGGTGTCTGTGGTGGCTCTCCCCTTGTGGAGTGGGATAACAGTTGCTGTGCACCATTCAGCAGGCACAAAGCCTGAGGTGAGGCTATGATTGAACATGGTACTTAGGTGGGGTGCCAGTTTGTTCTGTAGTTTGTGTAGAACACAGCCTGGGATGTTGTCTGGTCCCATGGATGCTGTGTTCTTGACTTTGGAGAGTGTGGTTTTTACCTGTGCAGCCATGATTACAGGAACTTTGCATTCTTCCGGTATAGAGATGGGCTCTTTAGTGGGTGAGAGGGGGGTAAAGTTAGCACTGAACCTATCTGCCTGGATGTTGGCAATATCAGTTGCGTCTGTATATTTAGTGCCATTGTGCTGTAACTCAGAGCAGATCTGAGTGTTGCCATTGAAATTCTTGACTTAGCTATAGAATGCTTTGTGGTTGTCTTTAGAATCAGTGGCGATTTTGTTTTCATAACTAGCTTTGGAGGATTTTATCAGGGATCGCAGCTTCTTACTGAGGCTGACCAGGGAGCTCCTCCACTCATGGGATTTTACTCTCTTTTGCAAGAGTTTCTTCCTTCTGTTGTACAGTTTGTTTATGGCAGGGGACCACCAGATTGGCTTCCTTTTTTAGAAGGATAGCGTCTTGGTTCTCTTTGGGATAGCACGATCCATGCACTCATGTAAGTGCTTATAAAGTGTAATTGTGTAGGATTCAGTAGTCGTAACTATATTATCCATCTGCATGGGTGTCATGAAGTTCACCACTTCTGTCTTAGGAAGCATGAAGTTGGCTTTGGAGAAATTTTTTACCATGGTTTCCTTAATGGGGGGTGGAGGCAGGATGTGGATATCTAGGGTAATTAGCTTATGGTCAGGTCGGACCAATGAGGCGTTGACTTCAGGTGTGGAACATATTGGTAATGACTAGATCTAGGATATTGTTGCCCCTGGTGGGGGTGTGGATAAGTTGATCCAGGGCACTGGAGTTTATGAATTCCAGAAAGCGTTGAGCAAAGGAGTTGGTACATGAGTAGTTTTCCCAGTTAATGGTGGGGTAGTACCATTAATAAGAGTGGTGTTACTAACATCCATTAAGACACAACCGTTGTTGTACTTACTACTTGTTCATTCACCTCCATTATGTGGTCTCCCATTCAGGTTTACACCTAGAAATTATGTAATTACACAGATTTGGTGCCACACTAGCAACAAATTTTGAGTAAAGCAAGCCATTATGAGTCTCTTTTCTTAGAATTCCTCCAGTCTCCCTTACAATGTAATGTGTTCCCTTCACAGCATCCCATCAAAACTTTAGGAATTCCTTCATTTAAAAATGATGTTTAGAATGGCTCACTGCTGGATCTTCAAGTAACTCTGCAATGAATTGTTTTAGCTATAGATTTGTCCATGGAAACATAAACATTTCTATGTAGGAACATTCATTACTGTCAGACCAATATTTATTTACCTTTCCTCCTAGACTATCTGACTTTTCAGGTTTAAGGATACCACATTTAGTTTTACAGCAGCTCCATGTTAAAGAAGAATGTGACTCGCTTGAGGTCAGGAAGTAATGAGCTTATCCCAGCTCATGATTTCATTTATTTTATTATGACACAAGTTCAGCGTACATTTGTTGAGTTTTATTTGGCTATCACATAATATCTGGTCAGAACTGAAGGGAAAGTACAACATGTTTGATGAACACTTAGTCATTATTGTATATACAACATGCATAGAGCTGCTGAGGAGCTTGCTTTTATGTTGATAAAACTGGCCTCATTGAGAGAACTGGTGTTAATGTGGTGGTTTTTCCGCCTGATGCAGAGGATTTTCAACAACCATCATTGCTTTTTAACTGTTCCTACTACTTAAATGATTTTGGCAAATCACTCAGGTTTCATACCCATAAAAGGAAAAAAAAAAACAAAAAATATATAGCTTGATTTTGATGTTACTTCATAATTACGGACAGTAAAGTTACACTAAAGCAGTTCTTCAAAGGAGGCACTCAACCATCTCAATGAATGAATGAATGAATAAATGAATCAAATACATGTCTTTATCAAGCTTAAGCATAGAGTTAACAATTAAATTGGTTTGCAATCAGTACAGAGAAAATCCTCATAAAATGGCATATTTATTGACTTCCTGATATTAATACCGAAATATATTACACATAATCATAATGACATGAAATAAGGGAGTAAAAACAATTAATATAAATAAAATAAAATAAATAAATGGTTTAAAGCCAGTAACACTATGCCACAATTATAGTAATCATGAGTATCCCTCATAGAATTATAAGTCTTAAGGGACTTCTTAATGGACTTCATGGAAGACGTCAGCATCAACCACCACAAGAGTAAATTCCACATGTAAAGACCAGAGTAAGCAAAAGGGTTTAATTCCTCCAAGCCAGATCTGAAATATATTGATAGTACAGTATTGTACTGAACAAAAGTCAAAATTAGCATGGCTTATTAGCATATTAAGGTAATAGTAGCTCCTTTATGTAAGTCAGACACTTTCCATGGAGTACTTGATAACTAAGAACTAATACTTTAAATGCAGATCTATTGGCCACAGACAGCCAGTACATGTTAAAAAAAAATACAGTCTAATATGAGTGAAGTGAGACATTCTGTGGAGTAAATCTGCCAATGTATTCTGCACCATCTGTTGGCAACAGTGATCACACAGTTATCATGCCCAAGGAAAAGCACATTACAATAGTCTAAATACAACAACAATCAAGTACATATGGACATGGAGATATCCTCAAATGGTATTCAGGTGCGATTTCCTAGATGAAATAAAGAAATTTTTAAAACAACCATCAGATGATTATAGACCTGTGATTAACACATATTCAATAATAACACCAATACTGTAGATTGTGTAACTGTGTCAATAAAGACAACCCTGGAACATATAACAATTGTTGGAGTGTATAAACCACCAATGTCAAATGCTGTTGACCTACAGGTTTTCATAGATTTCTTGAGAGAAGAATAATAGTGGCTGGGGACTTAAATTTACGAAAAACAGACTGAAATAATATTGACTCAACAATATTAGTAAGGAAATTATTTACAACATATGCTTGAGGAACAACAATTTCTTCAGATTGTAAAAAAAAAACAACAAAAAAACAGAATATTGGTTCCTAAAGAAATTACTGCTACTTCATGTCAGATTCTACCACAAATACAATATGCTAATGTAATACCTAAAAAAAAGGCAACAAGGAAATTCAACAAGAATGTATACACAATTTATCAATTTTTGAGACAAATGCACTTTGTTTAATAAAGTGATTCTGAATTTCTTGCTCAAGTCTTTCTGAAGACTATGCTATATTATTTCTTGGAATATGTGATTGTGAATTTCTTCCTGAATTTCCTGGTTTCGCTTCAAGTTTTACTGCTGATGTGCTGTGATCATGGGGTAATAAAGATTAATTTGTTGCTAAATAACTCTTCTAAACTAAAATCTAAACCAGTGAACAGAAGATTCATAACATATTATATGGAAGCAAAACAATCACTATATAAAAGAAACTGTAGTGAAGTGCTCAGTGGAAAAAAATGCAGAAGGAATGTGAAAAGTTTTGAAAGAGAAATTGTTTGAATACAAAAATATAATAATAATTCAAGAAATACAGCCATATTAAAACAGGCCTTTACATTTTGCATGCAGTGTCAGTGAATGCACTTTCAATCAGTGAAAGTAACCTTCAGCCAAGACTAAAGATAGGAATAAAATGTGCTAACAGAATGTACAGTATATTGAGTACAAACAGATCTTGTTTAGGTGGTACAAGGCTTGGAACCAAGGTTAAAGAGATATATAGAAATTTACTGGGTTTTGGTATTATTAGGAGATACTTCAGACATAGTTAGTTCATTTGGACTGACAAGTAGAAAGTCATTGCAGTGCAGTCCTCAGACGTTTGGCACAGACACTTGAGAGTGAGTGCAGAAGTCAGGTCAAATATCCAGCATTCCAGCATATTAAATATATTATTCAGGAAGAATGGAATATAAGTGCAGAAATGGACATACTTATCAGCACTGTTATTTTAGATGGTAAGATTGGACATGCTAAGTACAGAATTTACAGACAGTTTAATGAGTACAGAAGCTATGGGCATTAACATTTAATTTGGATATTGTTGACATCTACCTCCACTGTACATAATAAAACATTCTAAACTGAACTACAGTGTATGCAGACTTTTATAATGAAAGGTATAATAAGATTTGGCACATAAAGAAGAGAATGGCACCTGTTCAGCACAGTCGTGGGTAACTAAAAGATAAAAACATTAATTCCAGTCTTATTCCAGTTTCTTCCAGTTGTTTCAAGTTCATCCCAGTATTTTACAGACCTATCAATTTTTACAAAGATCAAGAAAATTTTGAAGAAAATTTATATAAAGATATTGAGCATAATAAGAAACAATTTTATGGATGCATAAGATGTAGTAGGAGTAGAGACATAACCCCGGATTCACGAATCCTCCATGTAAGACTTAATAAGTCTTACTTGGAGGCTGCAGTTGAACGGTATGATGTCAGCGTGCCATGAATATTCATGAGGGCACGCTGACTCAACCATAACTCTTACACGGGCCGAGTATGAAAGCAGGGGGTGTGTCCGACTGCCGAGCAGTCTAAATGTCCACGCCCCTGCAAGTGTAGTAAAAGCAAAATGTCAAGACACAAGAGCGAGTTCGCTCAAATGTACTTGCACCCGACACCACACTCTCTGACACTGTGAACCCCCATCACAGTTATAAAAAGTAAAATATTTATTTTTTTAAATCCACGATATAGCTGCCCGTATTTGCCCGTGTGTGCGTGGGTGTGCCCATTGCTTAGCTATAGTTAGCAATTCCGACATGGAAGAGCATAAGAAAGAATGTTTATGCAAATCACACCAAATTGCAATAGCGTAATGGTAGAGCGTATGCACAAAGAGGAGGCATTCACAGTTTGAGTCCCACCACTCCCCTTCTCATTTATGTTTTAAATCAGTATTTGAAATAATACCAGACATATATGATTAAAATATTATTAAAAGCAGTGAAATGGCCAATGTATCAGTGAACAAAATATATATTTTTAAAGGATCCAGATATATAATAGCCTGCCATTAAGCAGCGCTTTACCCAGCTAAACAGAGGTGCCCATAGTTTAATAGTGCTTTACCTAGCTAAACAGAGTTGCCCATAGTTTAATAGCGCTTTACCCAGTGCAATAGAGATGCCCAAAGTTTAAAAGCGCTTTACCAAGCGCAATGTGTTAGCGCGGACGTGCGCGCCCCACCAACCAGGGCACCGTAGGGCACTGGGGAGCAACGTAGAGCTAAGTTGCTTAAACACAGCCACACCCCTTAGCCTGTCTAGACAGTATTAAAATAAATGAATTACAAGCTTCGAACCCAGGACCCTGTGCATCATAATCAAAGTACTGAACCACTAAGCCATGACAGCTTAGGAAAAACAGCGACTATTAGCATACATATACTTAGAAATGGTAGATTAACCATTACTAAGCAGGTCTGCAGTCAGCTCAGAATTCTCAAAAATGGCCAATTACAAAAAAGTGCAGGAAAAAGGCATATTTAAGCCCCATAGACGGGAATACTCGCCATAACTGATTGTAGCTCACATTTGCAGTCAGAATGGCAGGTGCAGGAGAGGGTTCACACTTCCGAGCGCAACGTTGGGGCATCAAGAAGTCCAAATACACGGTTTGGCTCCTTGTCCACCATCACAAGTTAAGACTGCTGCAGGGCCAGTTCCAAGGGACAGAGTACAAGGCAGCGGCTTGGAACCAGTTAACTCGTGACCTCACCAGTGCCACAGGCATTCCCAGGACTGGTGAGCAGGTCTGTCTCCACCATGCAGACCTGAAGAGACGAAAGCAGGACCGTCTGAATCAGTGGATACAGGAGGCCCATGGGATGCAGAATGCCCCACAACTGAGTATGTAGCCATGGAATGCAGTATGTAAGAATTGATAATGGAGTATATATAACGGATAGGTATGCTCAATATCCCTTCATTTACTTTACAGCTGCAGGTGACCGTGCTACGAATCAGCAAGCCTATGCTGATAGGCTGCTAAGGCTGTGCCACCAGGCAGGTTAGTGATTATTCTGCATGTATTGTTATATAAAATATGGGAGAGAGCATGAAAGAAAGTGTTGTAGTCCAATAAAACAGCCATAGAATTGCCTGAATAAGTCCTCTGCATGTACTGTCAGATAAAAACGTCAGAGAGGCAGAAAAAGAGTGTAGTAACCCATTAAGAAAGGTAACATATGTCTGGAATAATATCTCTGCAGGCACTGTCATATAACATAAGTGAGTATGCCTGAAAAAAGATTGTTCTAACCTATTAATAAAGGTATAATATGTCTTGAACATGTCTGCCATAAACACCGTTAAAACAAATAAAGGAGTGAGCCTGTAGAAAAGTGTGCAATGTCATTAATAAAGGTCTAAAACCCAGAGTGTGTCTGTGTCACAGAGTCTGAAATGTTGTTGTACCCTTGCATTATACAAACAGTACTGTTTGAAAATGTGCTGGCAACCCAGAGTTATGCAGTCCCATATAAAGTGGGTGATGGAAGTGCTAGTAGCTGTGAAACATATATACAGTCCACAATAGCAGTTACTGGCTGGCATGAATAAGTAAACCTGGCACACGTGTAGCATGTAATTATTCACCAGAAATGTGAGTGTGTGTCAAGAAATGCAGGGTTCTGTACAAATCGAAGTGAAAATGTCATGTGAAAACATCCCAGATATGTAGATAAAGAAATATAAATGCAATCAAGAAATATGTAGCAGTAACATCTGCATCCTGGACAGTTAGTATGTCAGATATAGGTCAGGCATATATTGAACTAGCCAAACCCATGACACAACCTAATGTATGGTGGCAAGTGTAATAATACAGGTAGGGGATATACATTTGCAGTCACTAGGAATGTAGTGTAGACTAAAAGGTCATTATAAGATGTTAACAGAGGTTTTTTCTACACCCTACCATATGTGCATAAACCATGCAATTCCACACCTCAATGGGTATGTGTAATCTTAAATATTTGTTGGGAAATATGTCTTATTGTTCTATAAATATTTGCATTCACGTTGATGCATGTGCTCTGTTTAAACACCACAATCATGGTGGCCTGTTGCTACCAAACATCCCTGCATGCTGTTGGAATAACCACTGTGGTTCAATATATGCATGAGTTATGCTTGCTGTTCAACTGTTGTACCCTTGGTGTGTTGTGTTAATGGGAATATTCTTGCATGCTGTTACAACTAATCTGGAATGCTGTTCTGCTTATGTTGTAATTAAACACACCTAATCACAGAACGTATGGGAAGGCAGGTCCCAGCGGACCCATCTGTCCCACCTCAGCCGGTGAGTGCACCTGGCATCAGCAGGTCTGGTGCCCAGCTCGGGCTCCCCTCCTCCATTGTTCCTGTGCCACCTTCGGGTTGAAGCACTGCAGGGGATGGGGCTCATCCCACCAGTGCAAGCGTGGGCGGAGAAGGGCCACCTGTCTCCCTTTGTAGGGTCTGGGCTGTGGTGCGTAGGGAGATCCAGCGTTCAGTCGCTGATCCCCTATGCCAGCTTGAGGCAAGAGGGGCGCGTCTCTCAGGTGAGCCTGCCCATCCTACTCAGCCCCCCAGCACAGCCACCTACGGGGCTGTGAAGGTGCAGTGGTGACTGCCCATTGGTGGGGATCTCAGTTCCACTGTCACCATCTGTGGGCTCATGGGCTTGCGATTTCCAAACAACCTTCCCCGTCAATTGTGTTCATCCACCCCATGTGTCAAATTCCACCCCTGTATGCGTCTTGTTTGTCTTGTCTGTTTACCTCCCCAACCTACCTCCCCAAATATACCTACTTCCTCTACCTCACATTCCACTCTCACCTAAAAAAAAAATAAAAAAAAAAGAGCAATCTGTTCCCACAAAAAAATTGCGCCCCATACATAGCTGCCCATTTCGCACACATGTCTGCTGGACATGTAAACTTATAATTATAATTGGCAGTACAACAGACTTTGTTGTCCTCACCCCTCTCTCAGGGGTGGAAGGTTGCAAATTTCACACCAAATTACGAACATATGCATAGCTGCTGCTGGTAAAGAAATGGGCAGCTATGGGCCTTCCCTACACCCTTCCTGCACATCGCAGCTGGTTTCCCTACTGTCTTTCCCTCTCCTCTTTGTGCCCCCTTTTTCACCACTTTCCTATCTCCCCATTTTCTTTTCTTTCAAAGAAATTAGCGTGGGGGTTAGTGGGAGTAAGCACTTTTAAGCAGTAGTTAGCAGGGGTGCACAAGTGTGAGCTTGTGTGTGCTTAGCTAAGCATCGCTAACCGTTGTGCAAACCCACGCAAACTCGCTTACAACTGCTTAAAAGTGCCTTAGTCACTCTGTATGACAGGGCCCTTGTATTGCTCAGCAGCAAAATAAAATACACCTGTCAGTCTCGAATCCGAGACCTTGGGCTCACCAGTCTGCATGAAGTACCACTACACCACAGCAGATATACAATAACTGGGTGCTGAAAGAAATATATCATGCATTACAATGAGTGAATGTAAAGGGAGAATAGGAATGGCATAACACAAATTATGTTCTGTGGCCCTTAACCAGCAAGTGTTGTGGAATTGCATGACATGACTGTGAAAAGAGAACCAGCCATGCAAGTAGGGAATAATGTTACAGTAGCACCTTACAAACCCCACACAGTATCAGAGCAGGATAAACACTGGCATATTTGAATAGGTCAGAGGCCAGACCTCTCAACTGTGTCTGGTTTACAGGGATGTCCATGATATGCAAACAAATGTTAGCTGGGCCCCTCAGACTCCCTGTGAAATGTAGTAACAATAGACAGAAAGGTGGGGAATCCCACTTAATGATAAATGTCAATAAGTGAGAGTAGATACTGCTTGCACGTCAGAAAAGGTGCAGTAATAAATATGCTCAGAATCCCCCAAAGTCGCAACTGCAAAATATCTGAAATATATCACAGGTGTATCCCACTCATATGTACCTTTCCCTATGGCTTTTCAAATATATACCTGAGAGTATCCGAGGCCTGGAAGAGTCAGAAACACACAGGCATATTAGCCTGTCTGCCGTTACACACTCTGCGAATAGCTGTAGAATGAATTTCACAAGCATGCCCTTATGTAGGAGTACAACACAGAAATATCAAAGGATGTAGACATGTACTGCTAGCAACCACCTGTGACAATGCCATTGTTCAGGTGCAGAAAAGACTGGTGTGGTGCACAGTCAATGAATACTAGGCTAACCTCTGTCAACCATCTGGATATGTCCACAGGTGGGAGCTACTCAGACAGATTACTAGCCTTTATAGACTTACAGGTACACAGCAACTCTGCATGTTCAGCAAGATAAACATCACATGATAATAAATAATGCACTCTGCAGTTCTGCACCCCTACCCAAAGGTACTATATACCCATGTAGTCAGGCACAACCAAGGGTGTAGGTAGGCATACAAAGTAGTGAAATATGCCCAGTTGTCCTGAGCAGACTGTGCTAATGTCAACACAAACAAACCACAAACTGTTCAGAAGTGAGTAACGTACTAATGACAGTTTAGCAGTTCACAAACAGTGCATGTGCCTGATATTCATAATTGGTAGTACAACATACTTAGTTGTCCTCACCCCTCTCTCAGGGGTGGAACATTTCAAATATCCCTCCTAATGTATTGCATATGCACAGCTGTTGCTGGTAAAGAAATGGGCAGCTATGGAACTTCTCCACACCCATTCTGTACATCTCGAGCTGGTTTCCCTACTGTCTTCCCTCTTTGTGCACCCTTTATCACCACATTCCTATCTCCCCATTTACTTTTCTGTCAAAGAAATGACTGCAGGGGTTAGCTGGAGTGAGCACTTGTAAACAGTAGTAAGCGGTTTTGCACCAGTGTGCGCATGTGTGCGCTTAGCTTAGCATTGCTAAGGTATGATAAGCTACGACAAGCTTAGCTTAGTATTGCTAACATAAAATAAGCTAAGCTAAGCTAAGCTTAGCATCGCTAAGCATCATGCAAACCCACGTAAACCCGCTTACAACTGCTTAAAAGTGCCTTAGTCACTCTGTATGACAGGGCCCTTGTACTGCTCAGCAACAAAATAAAATACCCTTGTCAGTCCCAAACCCCACACCTTGGACTCCCCAGTCTGCATGACGTACCACTAAGCCACAGCAGATATACAATAACTTGGTGCTGAAAGAAATATAACATACATTACAATGAGTGAATGTAAAGGGAAAATAGGAAAGCCATAGGAATACATCGCAATAACTACTGTTGTATGCCAGTTAATTCTCTAACTCGAAAAGAAAGTACATACTCCCATGTATCCAGTGTTAGCATTAGGAGGTGTGAGTAAACCTACACACTGAGAAGAGTGTACTGGAAGAAGCAACAGTCAGGTTTCAGTACAACATGCATTTCACTGGCTACAACCCAGCTTCAGATATGAGGCATATACCAACCTTCTGACTGAGACAACAGTGGCCACAGCAAACAAGCATGGTCCCCACCTTGCAAAACTGAAAGGGCTATGCCTACCTAACCTATCATTTTATAGCAGTGTTCTGAAATTACAGTGAGAACTGCAATTACCACACAGCAGGCTGCATGCAATTACTAAATGGTGGGCACCAACTGGTGCAGAGACCATCACATGCACATGTGCAGATACCTAGAAAAGCAGCCTGTATCTGCTGTCCACACATGCAATAATATCATTGCAACAACTGGGAGAGAGAGAGAGAGAGAGAGAGAGAGAGAGAGAGAGAGAGAGAGAGAGAGAGAAAGCACGAGCGAGAGAGACAGACAGACACAAACAGGCAGTAGGAGACAGACACTGAAAACAAACAGCAACACACAGAGGACACAAAACCAAAAAAAAAAAAAAGACAACACCTACAACAGACAGAGGTGAGGAATACAAAGGTAAGGTATGTAACAGATATATATTTGCTGACATCCGAAAGATGTGTCTGAAGGGTACTCTACATACTGTGAATCATCCATATGCCATATGTGGCAGCAGTCCGTATCTATATGTACATGCATATTTGCATAGGGCAAGGGACATGCTGCAACTGTTAGTGAAGGCTGGACATATGTATGTTGTTGAAGGCTGCTATGTGCACATATGTATGTAGGTTGTAGTGTGTGGCATTGCAGAAAGCAAGCAGTGCCGGTATATGTCATGTGGTGTTAAACGCTGTGGGACTGAGCTACAGGCAATGAGGCCTACTACAGCTATACGGCCTGAGGACAGCAGAATGCATTCTGCACAACATTGTGCAAAAGAATTACATAACCGTATATCTCACAACTGTTGCATAATTCACATCCCCACCATGAAAGGTGGGCAGTATATGTGCCTATATGTGCAGCTATATGTACAGCAATGGATGTTTACATGTATGTGTGTATATATATATATAAATATATATATATATATATATATATATATATATATATATATGTGTGTGTGTGTGTGTGTGTGTGTATAGATATATATATATATATATATATATATATATATATATATATATATGGATATATTTAGATATATATGGATATATATGGATAAATATAGATATATATATTGATATATATCGATATATATCGATATATATAGATATATATGGATATATATGGATATATGTAGATATATATAGATATGTATGGATATGTATGGATATGTATAGATATTTATAGATATGGATAGATATGGATAGATATGGATAGATATGTATATATATATATATATATATATATATATATATATATATATATATATGAGAGAGAGAGGGAGACACAGGGTCATATGTACTGCAACAGGTGCCTGTTGTTCAAGGCATGGACTAAACACCAGTGTTTATACTGCAGTGCCATACCCCATTCCAAAACACCTTACGCAGTAACTGCCACATAGGTGGTAGCCTGCCTAACACTGAAGGTGTCAGAAGGGTACACGGGACACAGGTGGACAGTAGGCTCCCCTTTGATAATCACAGTGCCACAGTAGTCATGTAATCTGTCTACATGGTACATGTCATCACAAAAGGTGTGTCATCTAGGGAAATATAGGTCGGTGTTCCCCTCTACTCATCACAATGCCCCGTGTGGTATGTACCTCACATGACAACTACAGCAAGTGGAAAGGCCACAGACATACCTAACAAAGAGTAATACTGCCCTCAAACACATGCCCTATGCACTGACTCAAAAAAACAGAGCTAGAGTGCGTTGCATACCGCCCACTCAGAGGTTACCACTGCCGGACATACAGAGGTATGTCACACCCATAGCAGTCGGCCAACCACCATGACAACACCTCACAATCCCTCCGGGCTACATGACCTAGGGCCCTAATTCTTGTCACCTCACTAAACAGCACATGCTGGAGGTGCAGGTTCCTATCCACAAATATGCCATACTCTGGACTAAACCACCTAGCATGAACAAACAAGGCTCCTCATTAGCAGATGTCATACATACCCCTGATGATTGTTTTGGAGATAGGTAATATGTCCTGGGAGTCACCTCTGTGTATCTGGTTGACAGGAGCAAGTGAAATCACATTACATGTGTGTCAAAGGCCAGGGTAGCATATGGCTAGGCTGCTCTAGACCCTAGGGCCAATAGCGTATTACCTACCTATGACACAATGCACACACACATGTACTCAGTGCAATACCTGCTATGTGAGGTGGAATGAGTGTGACAGTGACTGTGTGCAAGGTTTGTAAAGGTGTGATAGCTTAGTATGAGGTTGTGTCTGTTATGGTAGTTTGTGTCCTAGGTGTGAGGCCAGAGAAAGATGTGTCAGTTATTGGGATGCAGACATAGTAGGATGGCATATGTTGTGACGTAGTTCCTTGTGTACGACTGTGGTGTCCCATTGTAGGCTGAAGCAATACATGTATGCTCAGTAAGTGGTACTGCTGGTGACTCCAGCTTACATATGAACTGTTGTACTACCTGAAGTTGTAGGCCTAAACAGCACAGTATGGTGTATGTTCACAGTCCCTAGTAACACAGTCTTGTGTGTTTCCTGTAGTCTGCACAGATTACATACCACAGGCATAGGTATCTGTAAGTAGGGGCACACAGTACAATAAGGTACACAGGTAATGCTCATCTGTGTCGGCATACATCTGTGTGTTGCATGTATGTATGTCTGATGTGTGTGTAATGATGCCTGTACCATGCCCGCAATCACATGTGTGTTACAGGGTATGTGTGTCTACCTAGCAACATGTGTACTCTGTTACAGCAGTATGCCAGCTATATTAACAACTGTGCACATATGTTAGGTAGGGGTATGGCATCAAAGACTAGGGTGGTTTACTGGTAATACTGTAAATGTACATGACATTCATTGCATTGGATGACATATTTCTTCATGCATTAGCTTGATATATACCCCCGGGGCGAGGTTGTGCATTGTATCCCAAACAGTGTGTCGACTACCCGTGTATACTGGTTTGTTATATGGAGTGTGGCAGGCACTGTCAGCCAGTTGTGGGCTGAGCACTGATATGTGGTATTAAATGTGTGTATCCTCTGATAGACAGATAGATGCTATATATGGCAGTTAAGTGATATCTGCACTTCATAATGTTAAGTGTGCCACATGACATGCTCACACATGTCTTCCAGGGTTATGGCTCATCAACGTAATCCATCATATTCAGCTGCGGAGGAGCAGGAAATTCTGAACAGCCTGGTGCAGCACTATAACCTGCTTTTTTTCCAGGACCAGCCAGCACCAGCATGACCATATTGCACTGTGGCAAGACCTTGTTCGTCGGGTAAATGACACAGGCATGCATAACCGAACATATGAGCAGGTACACCATCACTGCAGTGATTTAATTAGACATGTCCGGCGGTATGTGTCTGATATCCATAGGCAACAGCTTGCCACAGGTGGTGGGGCGGCCATACATCCCCCCTCACCAGAGTGGAGGAGCTGCTCCTAAGCGTGGTGGCTCTGGGCCTACAGCAGCAACAGCATCAGACATGTGTCATCATGGAGACCAGAGCCACCCAGCAGGATGACATGGAGCGTGCAGGTAATATGCCCTAGCTGTAGACTACCGTTACCTGTATTGTTAGAATATGCATATGTGAGATGTGTACTGTGTGTTTAGCAGTTGTGCTGCCTAACATGTGCAATATTGATATTTGGAATAGTATCTGTACACCTGTGACTGTTGACAGTTGTTCCACTGTCACTTAGCACACTCACAGTAGCAATGCCACAGTTGTGGCCATTGACAAACTGTGTCATATTCTTGTAGGTCCCTCTGGTGTGACAGCAGGGCAGACGATACATGCTGGTGAGTGTGTTAACACTTTAATATTGGTAATGAAATGTGCATGTCATAGGTGAGGTGTAGGCCATGTACACGTAACACACCTATGCATAATGCATGCTGTGCATGTTTGCTGTGAGACATCAATCATCTCAGTAAAGTCAGTAGCTGCCTTAATCACATGCAATGCACAGTGCAGCAGACACAATTGTGGCAACACTGTACTGCACATTGGATATGCATAGTTGCTACAGCTGTACACAACAGAACACGTTTATCATACGCAGTGCACAAAAACATGCTACATTTGGCATTACCACACACCCGCTGTAAGGTCACACTTCAGTATCCCACATGTCATGCACACACACATGATGTATCTCAGGGGAAGAGGCCTATCATGGGGCTGTGCTACACTCTGCAACACATAACACAGTCATGTTAGACAATGCTCCCTATTGGGCACCTCACACATCCATGTACAAGGTGGCTGTGTAATTGTGAACGTAGCCACGGCACTGCAGTTCAGGTACAGCATGCTAGGCGGTGGTCTTGCACACATTAGTAGCTGTGAGTGACCACAAGATGCATGTTGATGATGGCACAGAGTACTACACCCCATCCGGTTACAGTGACCACAGTACTACTCATAGCAGTCATTGCTTTGAATCCTCAATGTTGTGTGTGTGCAAACATATGCACCTATACACAATACGCACAGCAGTCACCATCCAAACAAAGTGTCACATATATGTCTTGGAATGATAGTGGGTGTATAGGTCCAGACACACATTGGGTATGTATGGTGTTCAATGTTGCAGTCGTGTAGCATGCCATGCCATGTCTGGCACCGACATATCTGCAATATGTCCCACACTCACCATAACCACTGTACACTGGCCATGTCGAACATTGGGATCCCTTCACATCAACATGCACCACACATCCCGTGTGTGTACATAACATGCATGTGCTGCACCCGTTCCTACTATTATCTGCTATGGACACAGACACTGTACTCAGACATGGATGTCTATGTGTCACACAGATAACACATGCAGCCATGGCATGTATACTTGTGAGTGATGGTGCACAGGGCATTGCAGAGCTGATAATACCTGCACAGCAATGTTGTGTCCATGTACACATTGTGTTCCAGGGTGTAGCCAATCACTGAACAACTACACAGTTGCATCAAAGCCATGTATACTGCCATTTAATAGGGGTGTCTACACTTGCACTGCATGGTATTGTGCAACACATATTCTGCATGCTGACATGTGTGGTGACTGTTTACCTTGTGATACTGACACCCACCTTCACCCACTATAGAGTATGTGTTGGATTGCTGGTATGTGTGTGTATGTGCTGTGGTGAGGAGTGTATTAGTGTTCATGTGTGCATGTATGCATGTGTGCATGTGTTCATGTGTGCATGTGTGCTTGTGTGCATGTGTTCATGTGTGCATGTGTGCATGTGCAGACTGTAAAGTGTGTTTCCTGTCTTCCTCTCACAGGTGCTGAGTTAGGGATTGGCAAAAGCAGCAGGCAACCTGAAGCCACTGCCATGAATAGTGGTGATGATGAGACATGTATTTTGGCACAGGAAGGTTTGACAGGGTCTGTCATTGGTCCGCCAATCAACAGTACACAGCGTTCAACCCCATCTATGTGCACACTCATACTGTCAATACATCCCTCACCACCAATGGCCATAGGCGAGGGACAGCATACAGTTGGCATTGACCAGGAGAGTGTGGTACCCATGGCACTTGCATCCCCTCACAGCAGCCATAGCCATATTCCTGAAACGGTACCACATAGGCGGAGGTCCACGGGATCTCGGGGGTGCACCTCTGGTCGTATTGCCCCTGGCAGGCGTGCCCTCACAGGTCTTACGATGTCCAGTATGTTCTGGGCTGTAATGCAGGCTCAGGCACGTATGGAACTGTACACCAGGCAGGGACTTAGGGTACAGAGGGCACATTACACCGCTATCCAATGACAGCATCCGTGACCTTGCCGGTGCCATCCGGACTTACACCGAGGTCATTGATAGACGTTGGGTGGAGACATTAGATGCCCTCCACAACATGTCTTCCATGAGACAGGACCGTGCAGGACGGCTGCAACATCGACGCAGATACATGCCAGCAACAACAACAGCTAGCAGTGGTCGCGGATGGCCCACAGTTCACTGCCACTCCCATAGTGGCAGTACCAGCCCCAGCAATGCTGGGGCTGGCCTTTCCATTGACCGTCCCAGTAGACCATGTGCACATGACTCTGGCCAGTCCCAGCAGGGACATGGGTCCAGTCATCATACCTCTGCCTCTGATGACAGTACCCAGTCAGGGTTGGTACCCGATACTGTCTGTAGCACCCCTGCCAGGCACAGGTACTGTGTCTGTGGCCGGAGACAGTGATCTGTACAGCCTAGCAGGTACAGTCTGTGACTGTCCCACAAACTACTGTATATGGGAGCCACATGGTGGAGCTGTGTGCATGCAGACACACACACACATTAACCAAACAACTAGGGCTCACACATACACACACACATTACATCAACATTGGCCCATGCTGTACTGTTGTCCCTCACACACACACGCACACGCGCACACACACACACACACACACACACACACACACACACACACACACAGACATGTCGATTGGATGGGTCAATGTCAGGGTCTGGCAAACAACAAAATGTCCTGTGCATATGATGATACCTGTGTCACCTCCTGTCATCTGCAACATTGACAGAGGAACAGGCTAACATGGTGCTGATGCACAGGGTGACACTATAGCAGTGTAGCAATAATAGCAAGTTGTCAACAAGGAAGTGTAACGACATCCTTGTAGGTATATCTGAGCAGACATTATGCATCAAAGCTCTGATTGTTAATGTAGCATTGTTTACACCACTGTTAGGTCTGAGTATGTATTGTCCACCCATGTGCCACTTGGCTGAAGTGTAATGTGTTGCCAGCATGTGTTAGTGTGTGGACAGTACATGTGTAATGTGTGCAGTACAGTTTAGCAAGTGTACATCTGTGAACATGGTGGGTGTGCACTGTCTGCATGTACATGCGTAGTGGATACATGGGGCATGTGGCATACCCTGTCGTACACATTGTTAACATCTCATAGTATCTTTCAATGGCCAGTATGCATTCTACTACAGTTATGTACTAACATGGGTAGATGTGTGTATGACATGGGTTGACACTATGCTGTGGGCGATACCGTTAATATCAGTCAATGATTTGTGGTCTGGTAGTATACACAACCTCAACAGCATGACTATAAGCAATCATTGGATGATGTCCTGACAAATGACACACTGTCCTAGGGAACTCAGCAACAATTGGATCCTTCTGGTGCTACACTATAACACTAACCAGTGGTAATGACCACCACCCATTCCTGTGACCACACCTGTTTGGCATATAGCCCCCTTAGGTACATGCAGACACACTAGGGATGTGTTCTTCCAAATCTGGAAATGCATGCATTGGCCTACAATGCATTCCCTGGATGGGACGCATATCCTACACAAGGGTATCATACAGACAGCTACCTCTTGTCTGATGCATGCTGTATAGCAGTAAGCATACTATGGCATAGTCATCCTCATGTACTATACATACTATCCCGTCAGTACCATACAGGTGGTAGCCCTCAACATGTATGTTGGGTACCAATGTGTACATACAGCCTCATGTTATGTCATGTGTCCCTTGGTATCCACATATCCATGGGTATTTTGGAGTCCCAAGGTGTATCACATCAGACATTAGAGGTCTGAATGCATATCCACAAGGCAGTTGTACACCTATAAAGACTGTCCATTATTGGCAGTCTCTGTTGTGTATGAACATGTCTGACATATACCCCAGGCATATACCCTCACTCACACTACTCTTAAGTAACCGTCATGGGTGTGTGTGCCACAGATGACCTTGGCCACAGAGCACGACAGTGGACGGCCTTGTTACATACATACAAATGTGACCTACGATCTGAGAAGCAACGGTACAACCTGTCAATGGAAACAAATGTATTCATGTAGTATGCAGGCTTCACACCTATGTACTGATTGAGGGGACATGTACACATATATATTTGCCGCGCAGATACCTGATGTGTGCAATGCACTTACTGTTATAATCATAATATGTCATACCATAGTAAAAGCAAAACCCACACTGCATTGACTAACTGTGACACACACACAGTCAGCATTTGCAGGATTTAGACCCCTCCCTAATTATGTTATGATACTGGAGAGCAATGTATTAACATGGCGCACTATTTGCTTGGTTTCCCTTCTCAGGTTGTATTTGTAGGATGGTGACATCATCAGTCTTTGCAAAGAGGAATGTACCTCTTTTAGTGTGTTTTCCCAGTCTCCAAAAAGGGCACTCTTTTCAAAGACAATTGCACACATACACACAATCAGCATTTGTTGGATTCAAACTCCTACCTAACTATGTTATGATACTAGAGAAAGACGCATTAACACTGCACACTATTTGCTTTACTGGCTGGTTTTCCTTCTCCTGCTGTATTTGTAGGATGGTGACATCATCAGATTATCCAAAGAGGAATGCACCTCTTTTGTGAGTTTTCCCAGTCTCCAAAAACTGAACACCTCTCAAAGGAAACTGCACACATAGACACTCACTGTTTGTAGGATTCAAACCCCTATGTAACTATGTTATGAGACTAGAGAGAAACGCATTAACATGGCACGCTATTTGCTTTATTGGCTGGGTTCCCTTCTCCTGCTGTACTTGTAGGATGGTGACATCATCAGACTTTCCAAAGAGGAATGTACCTCTTTCAGTGAGTTTTCCCAGTCTCCAAAAAGGGAACACCTCTCAAAGGAAACTGCACACATACACACACCCCCTCCCACACACTCACTGTTTGCAGGATTTAAACCCCTACCTAACTATGTTATGATACTAGAGATAGACGCATTAACATGACATGCTATTTGCTTTACTGGCTGGATTTCCTGCTGTATTTATAGGATGGTGACATCATCAGACTGGACATGGTGATGTGTGTACACTTTGTTTTATGCCATTCCAGGAATGGTCCATGTGGGTCAGCAGGTGTCAACAGCTTGAACAAGACCTCATAATCCTTACCTTGTGTGATCTATCTGTGGACACATTGACATTCCGTCATATGTCAACACATATTTATGCACAGCTTGTTGGTTTTGTGGATACTACCTGTGTCTGGGATGTTGATAAAGGGCTATTCAAAGTCTATGTGACACATGTGTAGATGTGTTCATTGATGTATGTCCTGGGTGGCTGCCTTGCAAACAGTCTAGCATGTTTGGGAACCATGATCCGCACATGAACATACCACAGTTGGTAGGGTTGTGTGTATGTCAGCTTCCAATAGCTCTATTTATGACTGCAACCATGATGGACTCCATGACCTTGCAGATCAGACTTCATAGGCGTGCTGGACTTGACTTCCCATGGTGTGTTGTGCTCCAACATTTGTGGGGAGTGCCATATGTAGCTGTGACACATTCAACAGTTCCACATCCTGTGTAGGGGGTGAGGCTCAGCTGACTGTTTAGGTGCAGGATCTGTTTGTTCTGTAGTTTGTGCATGACACATATGGGGAATCAATGTATTCCACTTACTGCAATGCTTTTGGCAGTGGGGGTAGCTGCTCATCCATTCTACATGTGATATCTCCTGGTATGATGATATGGACTATTGTCAGTGGGAGGTGGGTATGTACATATGGGCCTGTCTGTCAGGATGTCAGCATTGTCAGTCAGGTACAGTTGGCCCTGACTCAGGACATATATGGGTGTACATTGCTATTTATGACATAGCTAAAGGAGGTGTCATGATTCAGTCTGGACTCCTTCTCAGCTACTCTTTACAAAACACCAACAAACATGAGCACTAATCCCTGTTATACTCTTTTATATGTTTAACACCCTACTGATCCTTTGTGATCAGGCTACAGAGTATGTCATCATAATATCCTGGCATGTCCAGGGGTCGGTTTCATGTGTACTTTCAGTCCAGCTGGTGGATATTGTGATATTGACACAATGTCACATCTGCCTCATGTACACAGGCAACCCTCTCCTCCTCCCGACAAACTCAGATATATGTGTGAGATGCACCTATATAGACATACAGGGTGCTGAACTCTCTCGACCCATGACTGGCACAGTCTATCAGGTGGTGAAGGTAACCACACATACCACATATCAGTCTCACATATCCTCTAGCAACAGCACTCAAACCGCATTATCACACATAGACATACTCAGATACTGTAACTGTACTCTGCCTAAGCAGCAGAGAACTCCAAAGCAGACACACACACAACTGCTACCCCACTACAATACCCACATATCACATCGTTCACAATGTCAGTGTGCCACACAGTCACTGCCCTTCTGGCTAAACAACACACCTAATACACTTGTAATAGGCAACACTTATTGTCAGACACACTGACGTACCACTCACCAGCCCTAACATGGGAATAGTCACTTTGGGCTGTCTGTCGGGTGCCAGGATCTGCCGCATAACACAGGCAGTCAGGTCACTCCAAAGCAAGTACAGGACTGGCACCATCATTGTCCATGCTGGTGTGTAAAACATCAGACGTTACTCCCTGGACCACATGACATGATACATGGAGGAACACTCTGATCATGTAGCCCAGGCCAGTATGACCCTGACCTTGTCTAGCATCTTACACCCACCTATTATGATGTCACAGTATACAGACACACATATCACATTTAACAGTTGCCTAACAAATTTGTTTCATTCATAGGGGATACAGTGTCTGTCAGCCTATGGTGACATGCTCAACATGCCACGTAGCTTCACTATGGACAGCTTATACCTGTCACCCTTGGACTTTCAATGCTGGCTAAGGCTCTTGCTACCACCATAGTGCCTTTTTTAAGCAGTGCTCAAAAGACAAACCCACCTCCATAGACATTACAGGGTAAATGAAACTAAGGGTAATGCTGCTCAACACCAGATGTGTTACCCTCATATTGTGGCCACTCAGGACTCTCCTCAGTATGGAGGATAGTGATATCTGTGCATTGACAGACGCCTGGTTCAGGCTCACTTATGAACACCAGCACTACCAGGTTATGTTTCATACCATGCTTTCTGACAACAAGACTTGGAACAGACAACACAACTAGGGGGAATATCCATATACATCACAGATACACACACCTCCGTGTTAGTAGCACTGCACAAAGCATCACAGACCATACATCTACAACTACCATTGTGCAAAACTGCCTTTCAGTTTGTTGCCTGCTACAGACCACCCTCCCAAACTCAGGAACCACACTCGGCTTTCATGGGAACTATGGAGAATATGAAGGTCTCCACAAACACCATTATATTGTGTGACTTCATATACACAAATATTGACTGGGGATACTACTCAAGCCACAACACCCTCACCCAACAGTCGCTACAATTTGTAGACTCATATGCTATGGCACAACCAGTCAGCACAGCCACAAGGGGGAATACATATTGGACCTGATCATCACCAACATGGGGACTCTATGTTCCACACCAGCGATATACCCCTCATTGGTAAGGTCAGAACATACATGTATCTCACTGGACATACATATCCCCTCCACACACCCATCCTGGGTAATCTTGGTGAACTTCTCATGAGCCAATGTCTCACTTCACCAAAGCAAGGTGGTATCCTTCAGAGATCCTGAGACAGTGGCAAATATGGCTCACACTGCTGAATCGTTTACATACACATTCTATGGACACCTAGTGGACTGCATGGATTGTGCTATCCCAATTAACAACAGGACTCACTACTCCAATGGCAGGGGACCTGTCTGGTAGACCCCAGCCATTAATAAGCTGTACAACGTCAGGAGGATGCTACTACATGATAGAGCACAATCCCAGACTGGGAAGGCATCTGTGATCTGTACTAGCAGACAGCTACGATCACTCATGAACTTTTCTAAGGGCCGCTTCTACTGGACAATTGCACCAGACATGTAGGACTATCACACGGCTTTCTTCAGTTATGTCAGGAAACTGGGTGGACACTCACTGATATGCTGTGAGTTACTGCATACTGACTAAACTTACCCTGAACCCACTGGCATTGCCAACATACTGGCAAACAGGTTCAGTGCAGATATCCCCCCCATCCCCCCTAAGGAGCAACTATCCATCCCAACAGAGTATAACCTCCCTGATATCACACAGTAACAGGTGAGTGCTGCCCTCCCCAAAGCATAACATCACAGTATCAATGTGATCAGACGGTGTCCCAGCCTGCATCTTACACGAGTTTCATGACAGACGTAACCCTCACATTACATCACTGTTCAATATCGGAGTTACTACAGGATATGTACCCAAGGAATGGCATACAGTGACAGTGGTCCCAATCCACAGAGTTGGTGCCACAATGGACCACAGACAATATTGCCTATAAGCCTAACTAGCCTGTTCTGCAAAGCTATGGAGCGTAATGTCATGGGACTCATACACATAGACATCAGGAACCTACAGACACTGTGTCCTACACATTTCAGCGTTGTTGTGGGCAGATCTTGCCTCTTGAACCTATTTGTATTCTTTAAACAGCTAACAGGTCCATCGACATAGGGACAGTTGTCCACACAGCCTACCTGAATCTTGCAAAACCCTTCAACACAACAACCCACTGGGCCATTATGCATAGGCTCACCAGCGTCAATATGGACACATATCTCACACGATGGATTGATACCTGGATCAGGGATAGCACCCACATGGTCAGAATTGCAGGTGCCATGTCTGACTATACACCAGTTACATGTGGCATCCCACACGGCTCGGTCCTGGGACCTCTCTTGTTCTGTATATATTTGTCTGACGTACAGGCTACCACAGGGGGAATATGGCTGAACATGTTTGCACTTGACTGCAAACTGGCTGCCAATATCAACTCTTCAGCTGCCACATGCATACTCAAACAGGGTCTCACAGAGATGGATGACTGGTGCCTGAGCCATGGCCTACAGCTAAATGCCATTAGTTGCATAGTCATCCCCTTTGGGAATAACAACATGCCCACACATTACCACATAGGTAGTACTCCATTACATATGGTAGGAGCTGTTAGGGGTTTGGGGACATGACTTGTTTGTACTGTCACCTTTGACATTCACGTTGCCAAAGTGGTTGGACACACCTTCTATGTGGGCCACCTTATCCCATATGGTTTCACATGTAGATCGAGTGAGGTCATTGTGCCCCTATACTCATCACATCCATGCTTGGTTACAATGCCACATTTGGGGTGTACCTTACCCGACACCTGCAGCAACTGTACTGGCCACAGAAGTTCCTCACCAAGCAGATCTAGGGACTCACAGAGATGCCCTGCACAGTTCAGATGCAGTAACTTCAGCTCTACTCAGTCGCTTACCACCTACTCGGATATGATGTGTGCCTGTTGTTTACAGCTATACCCAACCCAGAATTACTGGACATGCTCCACCTCAGGATATCTGACTCCCTTAGAGCTACACACTCCAGGGACGTATACCTCAGCACAGATGTTGATAGGACATGCTGGAGGGACAGATTCTTATCCCAGAGGCTCCATTCACTCCAGAATGTAATCCCAGTTTCACATAGGCAGAGCCACCCACTGACCACCTACAGGAGACATCTTGATGACTGTATGGGTGATCATATGTTTACCCTTGGGATATCTTCTGTGTCTCTGCTAGACAGAGACACACTAGCCTAAACGTACATGGGCTATCTTGTGTGACCTACTATTCACACACACAGTGTAGTAATCTGACAGGGTTGTGAATGCCAAACACACTCTGGCTAGGCTTGTACATTCCCTAGGGCAGATAGCCTAGTATCAACCTCTGAACCTATGCTAATGTTCAAGATGCACAATGTTTATTACTGATATTGTTTGCAGGTCTTTATCATCTTTGCTTTACCAGTTTCTATGAACAACTTCAGTATCTGCAGAACATATTTGATTATGACAGGGTTCCACTATATTATAGATGTGCCTGTTGTCATATATATGTCATACGGTGGATTGCTGTATAGTGACAGGTTCCTGGGTTAACACCTTGCAACTGCCAGATATGGGTGGCCCACTGCTGTACTCAGACATGGCCTAAGTGTGTGAGCATGCCCAGTTCAGACATTCCATGTTTTGTTGCCTGACATTTGTCTCATTTATTCAAGTGTGTGAGCATGCCCAGTGTGACCTTTCAGTATGTTGCTATCTGAGGTCCACTACATTTGTTGATGTGTGTGAACATGACCAATATTAACATTTATACTGTGTGTGTTGGAAGTCAGGTTCTGTTCTTACTGCAGGACTCACCTTTGTGTCATAACTCAACAAGGAATATGCTGTGCCTGCAGGTTTTCCATGAGATACTTTGCATAGACTTATCAACATTCCTTCATACAGGCTGACAACTGCAATACTGTCATGGTTTAGTGGTTCAGTACTTTGACTATAGTGCACAGTATCCTGGGTTTGAGGCCCATCACTGCTTTACATTTTCATACTGAGCAGACCAGACTGCTTAAGGGCCAGTTAAGCAAATATGAGCATGTTGGCTTTTGTTCAGCTATGCCCTACTTAGACCAGGCTTGTCCGACATTGCTCAATATTCACCAACATTGCTGGACGTTGCCCAATATTACTCAACATTGACCACAGTTGTGCTAGTTGGTGTGTGCAATTTTGTTTGTATATACTACATGGTGGTAAATGCTGTTTAGCACTGCGTTATATTGCTTAACACATGGCAATCATGCCTTAGGTGGTGCTGCAGGGCTACCTATGTCGGATGCACATACTACACTACCTGTACATGTTTGAAAGCAGGTAGTGTCAACTTAGGCATCCCTTTTACTATATGTGCGAGTCAGAGAGAGGTATAATTTCCAGAGTTCCTACTGAGCCGGTGTATGTGCTATGCATTGCCTCTTTGCCAAGGCCAAAGCATACTGGGCATGCCTCCTTCTGCCTACTGGGGCAGGCTCAGGTTGTTCCTCCTCTGAGTCATGCTCTGCCTGTGATGGCCTTAGCAATGGTGGGGGGCTGTTTGGCCTAGGCCTATGCTGGTCCTGCTGCAGCTGTTTTCGCAGGATCATATTATGTAGCATGGCACATACCATGACAATTTGGGTACATGTAGTTAGTGAGTACTGCAAGGCTCCACCAGATGTGTCCAGGCACCGGAACCATGACTTGAACAGCCCAAACACATGCTTTATTACATTACGTGTTTGTGCGTGTGCCTCATTATGGTGTTCGTGTTCAGGTGTGTGTGCGCTTCTGATGGATGTCATCAGCCACGGCTCCAGTGCATAGCCAGCATCCCCCACCAGGTGACCATGTGGGATGTCCCCATTGGCAAATGTCTGGTACAGCTGCGTCAGATGCCAGATATGGGAATCATGGTAGCTTCCAGGGCAGCCTGCACACACATTCAGTATTATGCCCTGGGCATCACACACAACCTGGCAGTTGATGGAGGGGAAGCCCTTGCAGTTGAAGTAGACCCTACCTCGCTCACTGGCTGGTGCTTTGATGCATATGTGCGTGCAGTCTATTGCACCCACTACCTCAGGGTATTCCGCTATTTGCTGGAAGAGATGTATATTGCTGGCCAATACCTCACGGGAATTGGGGAAATATACATGATCACCGACATGTGCTGACATGGCATCCAGGAACTGGTGTAGTACCCTGGATGCTGATGCCTGTGATATCCCCATCATATCACCAGTTGGTCTCTGGAAGGTACCTTTTGCTAATATTCTTAGGGCAACACATACCTTGGTTTCCACTGGGATGGGTTTCCCTCTGTTGGTTCTGTGTGTGAGGCATGGCCTGCATAACTCAACAATTTGCTGCAGGAAGTCTCTGTCCACTCTATAGCGCTCCACTATCTCCAGCTCATGTAGCCCCTGGTAGGTTACCCTGGGCCTATATACTCTTCTCCGTCTCCTCACTGTGGGTTGTCCAGCAGCATTTACATTGTCACCACCCTCAGCATGTTGCATATGTCGCCTTATAGCAGCAATGGCAGTCCCTAACATTTCTTTGTCTCAGTAAAGCTTTTTCAGTTTTCACTTCTATTAGCTTACTGCAGTGTCTGTAGTGAGAAACATAATGGACTGTTGTTTGTAGAGTTTTAAGTGCTAGGCTGGGCTGGGCTAGTGTACTGCCTGTGTAATTGCCTGATTCTGATTGTTTTCACCTGCTAGCTCTGCTAGTACTCCCTGGTAGCTTCCTGCTATTTGTTGTGCTTCCTTTTTCCTTTCTGTTTCCTCAGGGGGGAGCGCCTCGCACACAAGCGCAAACACGCACACAGCAGCTAACTACGCGTGCACACATGCTTGCACACACTAAAACTTGCTTATTTGGGTTAAAACATGTACACACCAGCGCAAACATGCGTACAACTCTTTAAACAGCCTTATACATGCTTACTCCGGCTTAAACGCGCGCACACACGCTTACACACGCGCACTCTGTCTTACTCGGGTTTACAGGCGCACACACGCGCACATGCACACTCAGCAAGAAACTTTGGTTTTATCCACAGCATACACCTTCCATTTCTTGCCTTTCCCTAGCCTACCTGTTGACACACCTCTTTCCATGATGTGTAAATGACAGCTGACACATGCCACTCTGCTCCAATGAGCTTCACTTCTTTCATACATACCCCCCTCATGATGTCACCTATCTTCTACTCTGTTACTTCCCTTATCCTACTCCTACACTCCACTGACCGTGCTCATTTGCTATGTAAACTTGCGATTCACCATCCTAACCCTCATTTACATAGGATTGCCTACTAATGCTTGGTTACATCTCTTAGACTGAGCTTCCCCCCTTAGCAACCTCTACTTGGTGGCCATGTTGTCTTCGGCCTGCTATTCCCTTGCATTGTACATTAACAATTTCAATGAAATCCACATTTGTGGGTTTTAATTTTTAGTATTCTGGGTTTTAGAGCGCAGCCCATTTGCGCAGCGCTGCGCTACGCTTAAACATCGGAAATTGGCAAAAAAAATAAAATATTTTTATTTTCATATTGCATCAGGAAACATTTCCAATGGCTTTGGCCATTGGCATGCTTCCTGCACTGGATGCAACCTTTATTTGGAGCTGTCATGGCTCCATTTTGCTATTTGCAGAATGGTAATCAGTTGTCAACTGAGTACATTTCTGCAAATAACACTGCTCTTACTCGGACAGGTTTGGGTATCCTGAATCACAAATCTACCTCATTTGCATGCCTTTCACCTGCAATTGAGGTAATTTGCATATCCCAGCCCTGTCCATGTAAGAGCCATTTTAGGAGCTCTCTTGCACGCCCCTGCAGGCTGTTCCTGGATTGCTCGTCAGACATGATGGCTGCATGGAGTCTTACTCTACTCTTAGACTCCGTGCAAGCCATTGTGAATCCGGCCCATACACATTGATAATCTGTGTGCAAATTCTAAAATTTATTGTCATACACAACAAATTCTAGATATATTTACAAATTCTTATGCACAGGGGTTTGATTCCACAAAGGAGGTGATAAATTATCTTAGTAACATCCAGATAACCTCAGATATTGAAATGAAATCAGATTATATTGAAAAAGAACTACACAAACTGATCCAAGCAAAGCACAGGGAGGAGATGGAATTAGTAATAATGACCTGAGAACACTTCAACGTGCACTTATAATGCCATTAAATCTGTTATTTACTAGGTTATAAAAATATGGGAATATCCCTCAAGATTGGAGACATGCACTTGTTAAACATGTCTTTAGTTGAAAACAGAGTAGGACAAATCAGAGTCATATAGACCCATAACTTTACTTTCATATTGTGAAAAAATAATGGAAATGGCTATAGTAGATAAATTATTGTCAGAATTGGAAAGGATGGGCCTTGAAACAATGTATCAGCATGCATATGTTAAAAAAATAGAGCTATTACCACCTGTAACATGATGCTCTATAACAATACAATAACAGCTATGAATTAAAAATGGTGCAGTGATGTAATTTATAGAGATTTAACTTCAGTTTGATATGGCCATACACAAAATGCTGATCAATAAACTAGAACAACTAGGTATTAACATATTCTTGATAAGATGGATAGTTGCATGGCTTAAAATACGACATGGCAAGTATCATAAGCAACTGGACAGGTGAAATTTGAGGTTACAGTTATGGTGTCCCACATGACTATCATAGGCCATACTTGTTTTGACTGCATCTTTCTCATCTATCTTTTTCACCTGAGGTGCTCTATAGTTTGTATGCAGATAACTTGAAAATGGGTAAACTGATTATATGTGTTACAGACAGGGCATGCCTGCAAAATAATTTGACTAAGTTGACCATTTGGACACAGAAGAATAATATTTATTTATTTATTTATTTATTTACTCATTTATATTTTATTTTGCATTTCTTTACTTGGGAGGTCTGACTGGGCCTTGACTTTGGCCCATTTTCAGTGGAGGCCTGGGTAGAAAAGCTCCACAAGGATAATTAAACAAAGCCATGTTTTATGCAGTTTTGATGACTACAAGAAAGATCTTTAGACAATATAACAACAAAAATGCCTTATAAGCTTATTTATACAGATAATTACATGGAGATGTAACCATTGGAGCATAGGCGGTGCATCATAGGTCTTTTTGGTTATACTGAAAAATAGTAGATAAGATATAACTTGAAAAGAAAGAAGAGGAAAAAGAAAACTAACATCATTGGACAGGTATTTAAAAGCAAAGATGTATAAACTAACATTATTGGACAGGTATTAAAGAGCAGAGATGTATAAACTAACATCATTGGACAGGTATTAAATAGCAGAGATGTATAAACTAAAATCATTGGACCAGCATTAAAAAGCAGATATGTGTAAGAGTTGAAAGGTGGCAGTCATGTAGATGCAGAAGAAGATTTGAAGTGATAGAAAAGGAGAAAGTTTTAGTCTGGTTTAGTGTAGCAGCAGAGCCAGGTATTATTTAAGTGTTCTCTTAGCATTTTCTTGAATTTGGATGAGTTGGATATGTTGGGTATGTTTTGAGGCATAGTTTTCCAAGATTTTGATATTTTGTTGGGGTATAATGAGTCACCGTAGTTATTATTCAGTTTAGTTACCTTCATTAGGAGATTTTTGGGAGGTTTTTAGAGTCCGACAGTTGGTATGGGGTATGGTATGGTCACTAAGGGCTGGACAGTTGTCTGGGTGGTGTAGGATGGAGTGTGCTAGGGCCTGCTCATTAAAGGTGAGTAGATTCAGAAGTCCCTACCATTTTAGGTGGTGTAGTGCTGAGCAATGATGTGATGTGGGTGGAAGGTTAGTGGCAAATCTGGCTATTTTGTTATAATGTCTCCAGTGTATTTAGGTCTGCTTTTCTTAGGTTAGCAAATACTGGTGATGCATATAAGAGTGTGAAGAGTAGATGTGTTCTGGAGATGGATTGTCTGGTGGTGTCAGTTAGGAAGGGCTTGAATTTGTATAGTGAGCCTAATTTAAAGCGGACCTTTTTGATTCTTACTGCCAGGTATTTGTCATATTTAAGGTCATTGTCCATCGTGACACCAAGGAGCTTGGCATGTTTAACTGGATCTGTAACTGTATTGTTTGATGAGTAGATTGTAAAGGGGGGATTGCGGTCACTTTTTTGTTACTGGTGAAGAGCATGAGCTTTGTTTTGTTGGGCGTGAGAATGAGTTGACAGTCAGAAAGGTACTGTTTGATGATTAGGAAAGATTGTTGTGTTTTTTGTAAGAGAGAGACCTCCATATATGAGGGAGGAATCATCTGCATATTGGATTATGGTTGCATACTTAGTGGCTTTACAGAGTTGGTTTGTAAAAATGGAGAAAAGAAGTGGGCCAAGGACTGAGCATTGAGGTACACCCTTGGAGACTGGTAGCAGAGTTGAAAGTACATTTTGCCACCTGACTGCCTGTTGACAGTCAGATAGGTAGCTGACAAACCAGGACAGGGCAGACTGGGAGAGGTTTAAGGCAAATAGCTCATTAATACGTTTTTGGTGGGAGACTGTATTGAAGGTCTTAGACATGTCAAGAAAGATGGATGATGCAAGCATTTTACTATTTCCATGGTGGCTGATTGTGTTATTAAAACTAACTAGAGCAGTTGTTGTACTATGAAAAAAGATGCCACCCAATGTTAGTTCAGTGCCCATATCCAGTAGTGAAACTGGAATGATCCCTGTTGTGAACTTTCTGTTACCCACCCACTCAATAAGATTTCTCTTGAAGAGGGCCAGTGAAGTGCTCTGTTTGACATGAATGGGAAGCCTACTCCAGAGTATGGGCAGCCTTTGGGAGATGAACCTGTCCCTCCAGCATGTTCGGTTAATTGTGGTAATGAGGTTGTGATCTCTGGAGTGTGTGGTGCTGGAGGATTGGGGTTTCTTTATGTGTAGTATTTCAAGTAGGGCTGGTTCAGACATGGCTTTGTAAGTCAAGTAGAGATCACCTCTAAGTAGATGATAGGAGACTGAGGACAGCTGAAGTTTCTTGAGTCTGTCCATGCAGGCATGTGTTTAAGGCCTAGGATTCTTTTTGTGAGGTACTTTTGTGGCCTCTCCAGCTGTTGTAGGTGTCTAGTCAGGTAAATGCCAAATGGGGCATTATATTCGATAATTGGTCTAATGAGGGATGAGTAGAGCGGGATGATGACCTCTTTCTTCCTGGATGCAAAACCTTTGGTTATAAGATGTGCCATGTAGAAGGACTTTCTGACCACAGTGGCAATGTGGTGGTTGAAGGTGAGGTGGCTGTCGACCTGGGTGCCCAGATCTCTTATGGCCCCTTCAGTGTTCAGTGGGCTCCCATCAGCATGATAACTAATGGGAACTGAGTTTTTTCCAAAGGGGATAATAACGCATTTTTTGGTGTTAAACTTCAGGCCATGGTCCTGACACCAGTTGTTGGTCTCAGAGTGGCCCTTTTGTAGGATGTATGCATCACTTGGGGAGTTGATAATGACTCCTAGCTTGCAGTCATCAATCAACTTGGTCAGCCAGAGTCCTTCTGTGTTGGCCTGGACTTCTGAGAAGTAGATGCCAAACAGCAGATGGCCCTGGACCGAGCCCTGTGGGACTCCACTCATGACTGATCGAAATCCTGACTTGGAATCCACAACTTTCACTCTGTGGTTCCTGTTTGTAAGCCAATTTGCACCCACCTAGTGATGTAAGGATTGATACCTAGTTTGGTGAGTTTATCAATCATACCTGAGTGGGGAATGATATCAAAGGCTTTGGCCAGGTCGAGGTAGGCTTTATGCACTGCCTTACCCTCATGCACAGCTTTGGTGACTGCCTTGAAGAGGTCAACCAGGTTCAGCAGGCAGGATCTTTCCTTGGCAAAGCCAAACTATGTGGGGTCAAGAGTTTGGTGATTGCCTATATCTTTGTTCAGCAGGTCCATGATGATGTGCTCTATAGCTTTGCATACCAGGCTTGTCAGGCCAATGGGGTAATAGTTCCTAGGGTCTGTAGTTGCTCCCCCTTTATGGAGTGGGATGATTGTAGCAGTGCGCCATTTGTTAGGGACACAGCCTGAGGTAAGGCTGTGACTTGGACAGGGCACACAGATGTGGTGCCAGTTCATTTTGTAGCTCATGTGGGATGGAGCCAGGGATATTATCAAGTCTCATGGATGCTGTATTCTTGGCTTTGGACAATGCAACTTTTGCCTGTGCCACAGAAATGGTGGGTATCAGGCTTTCATCTGGTATTGTGATAGGACCCTTGCAGGGGGATTGAGGGGTAAAGTTGGCACTGAATCTATTAGCCAGTATGTTGGCTATATCTGTTGGCTCAGTATAAGAGGTGCCATTGTGCAATAACTCAGACCAAATCTGGGTATTGACTTGGAGGTTTTTGATATAGCTATAGAAGGCTTTGTGGTTATTTTTGGTGTCAGCCGCAATTCTGCCTTCATAGCTGGCTTTAGAGGATTTGATAAGGGATCTCAGCTTTTTGTTGAGACTGATAAGGAAGGTTTTCCAGTCTTGTAACTTCATTTTTTCTGCAACATTTTCTTCCTTCTGGTGTAGAGTTTATTGATGGCAGGGGATCACCAAACTGGCTTCCTTTTTTTTGGAGGAGAGCGTCTTAGTTCTATTTGGTATGGCAAGGTCCATGCATTTGTGTACATGCTTGTACAGTGCATTGATGTATGATTTGGCAGTCATGCAGTTATTTTCCATTGGCATGGGTGCTTAAAGTTGGCTTTAAAGAAGTTTTTCACGGTGGTCACCTTAGCGGGGGGTGTAGGTGAGATGGAGATTTCCATGGTGATCAGTCTGTGGTGAGATTTAACCAGGGAAGAACTGACTATAGGCGTGGAGGAATGGTCTCCCATGTTGGTGATAACCAGGTCGAGGATGTTGCTTCCTCTAGTGGGGTTAGAATGAGCTGGTCCAGGGCATTGGAATCGATAAATTCCAGAAAACGTTGGGCCTGTACATTGGTACTTGAATAGTTTTCCCAGTTGATGGAAGGGTAGTTGAAGTCACCCATTATGAGAGTATTGGGTTGGACTTTGATAGATTCCAGGGTGCTTAAGAAGTTGGCGTGTGAGTCTAGGGACATGTTTGGGGTTCTGTAGCAGGCTATGACTTGTATCGCCATATTACCCAGTGTTAGTTGTACCTGAAGTATCTCGGATGCATTATGCTGGGATACCAGTCTAGAGGTGTGCGTATCCTATGTATGAAGATCAATGCTCATATTTTACACTAGGTATACAGACACCAATGCATTACCCTTAGAGATAAAACAGGGCAGGTGGAAGCACTGCAGAATTTGTGCTTAAAGGTCCACTTTATTACCTTCAGAGGTTGAAGGACACAACATTCAAACCTATGCAACATTCTTGCATCTCATTCTCTTTTCTAAATCATAGTGTCACGTAAATGTTATTTTCAGGTAAAGATGCCACACGAGCATTCATGGCAATCTGGAAGAATAAGAAATGGAATCCATAGGGGGGATACTTAAGTGATAACATTTGGAAGCAATCTCAAAATCATGCTCTGACCTGATAGCTGCTTCTTGTATTATAAATTAATATAAAAAAATGAGAAAGAAGACCTAATCAGTCATATTGAACTTACAGAATAAAACATGTTTTTGCCTTTCTGACATTACTATGCCTTAAATATGCCTTTAAATAATCACATGAAATAGGAACACAATTCAAGTATTTCAAAATAAAAAGTATGGAATAATCTCAAAACAAATTGATGCTAAGCTACTCATTTAGGTCACATTATTAATGAAATCCGTGGGACAGTGAAGACCTGTATTCACAATATGCCATATGTCTGAGGCATTGCCTATTTTTCTTTACCAGACATAACATTTTCTACAGCTGTTGTCTGCAACTGTCTGCTGACCTGTGCAGATGTTTCACACTGGTATGGGATTTTCAATTTTCAAAGGCCTTGAGATTTCATCTCTTGAACTATAACATAAGAATGAAATGGAATGGGGTAATTAGCTTGCATATGTCGCTGTGAAAACCCTGGGGGAAACAAAAAAAATTAGCATGAATTTGAAAACCATGGGGAAGAATGATCACTAAAATGATTTTGTGATGAAAGTTACATCTATGTGGTGAATTTGTAGTCTTTTTTTTTGTAATAAAAATGTGATGGAAAAGAAAACATATTTGTATTAAATTATTTACAAGACTTTGTTAAACAAGTATAATGCTAATAAAGCAAACAGTACCTAGCAAATATGTTGATTAAATTCATAGTAAAGTGTAAATAACTTTGGCTATGTTGTTGAAACAAATCAACAGATATTCGTAATGCACTGCCCTGCCCATAAGCTATGTTAGAAGATAGTTTATATATTTGTATTAATTTAAAGTATACAGGTACCAAAAGCTAGGTAATTAAAATGGCACCAGAACAATGATATCAAAAATGGGAATTCATTCATTTTAGGGCATTTCATTCTAAGTAGACTGACATGAAACACAAAGAAGGCACACAAGAGAGTATTCATTCAGTCATAAATTCACCGATTTATTGGTTCATTTATTAATTCAGTTATTCATTTTCTTATGCCTATTTTATATTGTTCAGGGCAATGAGACAACCAGGACCGAACAGTAGGTGAAAGGCAGAATAATAATTCTGAAAAGGCTACTAGAAATAAATATGCATACAGATAGTTCAAAAACATAACGAGCAGAACACATACACACAGACAGTACAATAACAAAATGAGCAGAACACACACACAGACAGTACAAAAACATAATGAGCAGAACACACACAGTACAAAAACAAAATGAGTAGAACACGCACACAGACAGTACATAAACATAATGAGGAGAACACACACACAGACAGTACAAAAACAAAATGAGCAGTTGGGTTGGGTAATTTGGAAAATCAAACTCGATACTTTGCCATATGATAAGCTATCAGATATAAATTTTATTTTGTATAGATTGCAAAAAAGTTTTGGCAAAAAGGGAGGGGTGGTTGATATGTTATATCTCATTTTTCTTGGATTATTCATATTTTCCCTTTGATTACTGTATAATATTGTCTATGGAACTGCATACCATGTATATTTTTGCTGCTTTTTTGCATTTCAGTAAGAGGGTTGGTATAATGGTTAAGCCCTTAACATCAGAGATACAAGGTGCAAGGTTTGATTCTGACTTCTAGTTACTGGCTAAGCTTATAATAGTTTGCAGCCTAATAGCATTGTATTAACCTGTGAATCTAATGCTGCCATGTTTAGAAATCCAGACAGAAAAGATGCTTTCATAGCACACTGAAGCCAACAAAATAATCAGTTCAACTCATTGCCATTAGTGGTTAAAATACTCACTTCACCCTGTAACCTTAAATTTGTAACAAAATAATTACATTCTCCAGAAGACAAAAAAAAATAAAATACTTCAGTTCAGTATTTCTCAGTAGCACCACTGTTTTACCTTGAAAAAATGCAACTGTCTCCATTGGAAAGTAGAACCTCATTTCTTCTCAATAGACTGGCCTACTCCATGAGAAAATCTATTGCCATATTCTTGCTAACTAGAGGTCCCCCACCATGAGCCAGGAAATTCATACATCATACCAGAAGTTACTAGAATCACTTACCATTCAGCCCAATACCATACTCATGGGGATTTTAACTACCCATTCATTAACTGGGAAGCATATACAACCACTAATGTGCAGGCCCAAAGATTTCTTGACCTTGTAAATTCAAATGCCCTGGTGCAGCTAGTCTGCACTCCCAGTAAGGAAACAAATATCTTAGATCTGGTACTCACAAATGTGGGAGAGTGCTGCACCCCCTCCCCCCCAGTGACGTCCTCACTGGTAAGATCAGATCACAAAGTGGTCTCCTTTAAAATATAGGTAAAACTAGTCCCCCCAACTAACCACAAAAACTTTAATAACTTCTCTAAGGTAAATTAACCCCTAGTTTCCAAGCTCCCCCAAATTCAGAAAAGACAGAAATCTATGCAGAGCCATACACAAAGGCCCTGTATGATCATATAAACAGCTGCATAGAAAGGGCAGTACTGTACCAAAATAAAACCAGGTCAAACTGCAAAAACAAGCCACCCTAGTGTATTAACAGGTTGTACAACAAAAGACAGAAAACCTTGTCAAGAAGTAAGAAGGAATGTGCACAACAGAAATCAAGTCCCTCATTAGTCTAAACAAGCAAATCAGGGAACTAGTCAAGTCTCTGAAAGCAAACTTTTGAGGCAAAAATAGTCTTCAAAGCTAAGGATAACCATAAAGTGTTTTTCAGTTACATCTGCAATTATAAAGGGCAACACACAACAACGTGCAGAATTAGTTGTAGATGGCATCATCTATACTCAGCCAGAAGATAGAGCAAATCTGCACCCTGACAAATTCAGCTGAAATTTCACCTTCCCATCACCCTTAGTTCTCCTCCAAGAAATATCCTCCACTACTCCACCGCCAATTATCACCAAAGAGCAGGTTGCCACTGTGCTCTCTAAAGCTAAAAACAAGGCTTCAATGGGACTTGACGATATACCAGGTTGCTTCTCAAACAGCTTAAATCAGGACTTATCAGGCCTGTTAAAATCTCAATTTAACCATAACCTTTGAACTGGCTTTGTCCTGATAGAGTAGAGGACAGCAACAGTCATCTCTCTGCATAAAGGGTGACCATCTACTCACCTGGGAAATTACAGACATGTTAGTTTGACTAGTCTTATATGCAAGACCATGGAAAGAATAATCATTGGTCTGATAAATATTGACATAGAAAACCTCCAAACACTGGACTTGATCCATTTGACTTTCTCAAGGGCAGGTCATGCCTACATCTGAGGGATTTCTTTGAGAAAGTCACTAAGGTCATGGATGAGGGTACAACAGTACATACCACCTACCTTGACCTGACCAAGGCATTTGGCACAATTCCCCACTCAGGCAATATAAATAAACTCACAAAATTGGGCATAAATCCCTATGTTACCAGATGGATAGCCATTTGGCTCACAAACAGGACTCATGGTTAAAGTGGGTGAATTCAGATCTAGCACAAGGTCAGTTACTAGTGGTATTGCACAGGGCACAGTGATGGGACCACTCCTGTTTAGAATATAATTTTCTGAAGTCAAGGCTAATGTGGAAGGCCTCTGGAAGACAAAGTTTGTTGATGACTGCAAGCTGGGGGCAATCACTAAATTCCCCCAGTGATGTAGATATCCTTCAGGAGAGTCTAGATTAGACAAATGATTGGTGCTAGAGACATAGCCTAAAACGAAATGTGAAAAAAATGCATTATCATACCATTTGGGAAGTCAAATACTGATGCAAATTACAATGTTAATAGCACACCCCTAAGAGTAGACTCAGAGGTGAGAGATCTAGGTACACAGACAGATAGTAGGCTGAACTTTGACTGCCATGTGCCCACAATGGTGAAGAAGCCCTTCTATGTGGCGCAGCTTATAAGTAAATGTATGACATCCGGACCCAAAGAAATTATAGTCCCGCTGCACTCAGCCCTATTAGACCAATAATTGAGAACAATGCACCATATGGCATGTACTTGACTAGGCACTTACAGCAACTGGAGTAACCTTAGAGGTTCATCACAAAGAAAATATAGGATGTAGACAACATGTCCTATACTGATAGACTAAAAGCCATATCCCTTTACTCTGTCTCTACCCAATTATTAAGGGCTGACCTATGTCTGACCTACAAGACACTCACCAAATCCAGCCCTGATGGAGCTGCTACACATCTACAAGTCAAACAGCATGAGGGTCGCCTGATCTAGGGATCTAAACTTAGTCAGAGACTCAAACAAAACTTACTTGAGAGACAGATATACCCCTTCTTTGGAAAAGGCTTCCTATTCACATTAAGAAGAGCCCTACCCTGGCCGTCTTCAAATGCAATTTGGATCAATGGATGGGGAATCACAAATTCACACCTGTGGTAGTGCCTATGTCCTTTTTGGATAGGGGCATTATGTAAAGATACTCAAGGCATAGGCACAGACCCATGTCATCTTCATGCCCCTAAGTGCCATTTGCTGGGTAAAATCTGGTTATGTTGGCTAGGTTTGTAAGGACTTTTAACTATGAACCTATAAACTGCTGAACATCTGCAGCTGTCTCCCATGTAAACATTTTCTCCATTCAAGAAGCTCATCCTACTCTCTCAGAAATACTGAGTCTAACCTCCTCTTTAGGCTATCATATATCAAAGTAACTGACATGGCATCATATATCATAGTAAATGATAAAAGATAATTCACCACCGTAACAGGTACAAGCAAGCAAAATCTGAGGGTAATGCTACTTAATGCTAGACGTCTAAACCTCAAAATGCACTCACTCGAGGCACTCCTTAAAATGGAGAACATCAACATCTGTGCAGTGACAGAGATCTGGTTCAAGGCACCAGAGAGCACCCCTGCATTACCAGGCTATAATTCATACCACACCTTTCGGCCACCTAACCTGGACTGAAGCACTAAAGGCGGAGGCGTGTCCATCATATTCATTAAGGATATCCACACCTCCAGGCTAGTTGCTCAGCATAATGCATCCGAGATTATCCAAGTGCAACTAACTCTGGGTAAGACCGCAATCCAAATTGTAGCTTGCTACAGATCCCCCACCATGCCCCAGGATTCCCACTCCTCATTTCTTGATACACTGGAAAATATTAGGGTACAACCTAACACCCTAATAATGGGTGATTTCAACTACTCCACCATTAACTGGGAAAACTACTCATGTACCAACTCTTGTGCTCAACGTTTTCTGGAATTCATAAATTCCAACGCCTTGGATCAACTTATCCACACCCCCACCAGGGGCAGCAATATCCTAGACCTGGTCATTACCAACATGGGTAACCGGTGTTCCACACCAGAGGTCAATTCCTCATTGGTCAGATCCAGCAAAGCAAATCAACCTAGACATCCACATCCCACCCCCACTCCCCATTAGGGAAACCACAGTAAAAAATTTCTCCAAAGCCAACTTCACGCTTCTTAAGACAGAAGTGGCAAACTTCACGACATCCATGCTGACGAACAATAGAGGTACGACTGCTGAATCCTATACAATTGCACTTTATAAGCACTTACACGAGTGCATGGATCATGCAATCCCTAACAGAACCAAGATGCTATCCTCCAAAAAAGGAAGCCAATCTGGTGGTCCCCTGCCATAAACAAACTCAACAACAGAAGAAAGAAACTGTTGCAAAAAAGAGTAAAATCCCATGATTGGAGGAACGCCATGGTCAGCCTCAGTAAGAAGCTGAGATCCCTCATTAGATCCTCCAAAGCTAGTTACAAAAACAAAATCGCCACTGATTCTAAAGACAACCACAAGCTACTCAGATCTGCTCTGAGTTACAGCACAATGGCACTAAATATACAGAACCAACTGATATTGCTAACATCCTGGCAGATAGAGTCAGTGCTAACTTTACCCCTCTCTCATCCCCTAAAGGGCCTGTTTCTATACAGGAAGAATGCACAGTTCCTGTAATCACAGCTGCACAGGTAAAAAACACTCTCCAAAGCCAAGAACACAGCATCCATGGGACCTGACAACATCCCAGGCTGTGTTCTACATGAACTACAGAATGAACTGGCACCCCACCTTGAACTGGCACCCCACCTAAGTACCATGTTCAATCATAGCCTCACATCAGGCTTTGTGCTCACTGAATGGCACACAGGAATGGTTATCCCACTCTACAAAGGGGGAGCCACCATGGACCCTGGGAACTACCGCCCCATTAGCCTGATGACCCTTGTCTGCAAGGGCATGGAATGTATCATCATGGAACTTATAAACAATGACATTAGTAATCTCCAAACTCTGGACCCCACCCAGTTCGGGTTTGTAAAAGGCAGATCATGTCTTCTAAACCTGATAGACTTCTTTGAAGCAGTCACCAAAGCCGTACATGAGGGTAAAGTGGTTCACACAGCCTATCTAGATCTCACCAAGGCTTTCAACACCATCGTCCCTCACTCTGGAATTATAGATAAACTCACTAAACTAGGTATAAGTCCCTGTGTCACAAGATGGGTTGTCAACTGGCTCACTGACATAACCCACACTGTGAAAGTAGCAGACTCTAAATCCAACTTCAGACCAGTGACAAGTGGAGTACCACAGGGTTCAGTCCTAGGTCCTCTCCTATTTGGTATCTACTTCACTGAAGTACAGGCTAACACAGAAGGTCTTTGGCTAACAAATTTCGCAGATGACTGCAAACTAGGAGCCATAATTAAAACTGCTAACAATGTGGACATCCTACAAAAGGGCCTCACTGAGACAGATACCTGGTGTTAAAGCCATGGCCTCAAGCTCAATGCCAAAAAGTGCATTGTCATCCCTTTTGGTAAAAACTCTGTACCCATAAACTACCACATAGGCGGTAGTCTACTTAACACTGAAAGTGTGATAAGAGACCTTGGGACACAGGTGGACAGTAGTCTCTCCTTTAATAATCACATTGCCACAGTAGTCAGGAAATCCTTCTACGTGGTACACCTCATCACAAAAGGTTTCTCATCCAGGAAAAAAGAGGTCATTGTTCTACTCATCACTCATTAGACCCATTATAGAGTACAACGCCACTTTTGGTATGTACCTCCCAAGACATCTACAACTGGAAAGGCCACAGAAATACCTCAAAAAGAAAATTACTGGCCTCAAACAGATGCCCTATGCTGACTGCCTCAAAAAACTCAAGCTTTACTCCATTGCATATCGCCTACTCAGAGGCGATCTCTTCCTAGCATACAAAGCTATGTCAAAACCAGAGCTGTTGGACATGCTCCACTTAAAGAAATCTCAATCCCTCTGAGCTACACGCTCTAGGGACCTACACCTTGTCACCACAATAAACAGAGCATGCTGGAGGGATAGATTCCTGTCCCAGAAACTTCCCATACTCTGGAACAAACTACCTGTCTATATCAAACAAAGCTCCTCATTAGCACTCTACAAGAAAAATCTTGATGATTGGATGGGAGATAGGAAATTCACCCCGGGGATCACTTCTCTGGCTCTGCTTGACAGGGTCACAGGAAAATAATTTTCTTGGGTGGCAAAAGCCAGGGTACCATTTGGTTAGTCTTATATAGGCCCTAGGGCCAATAGCCTAGTACCTACCTATGAACCTATGAATAACACCAGCATACTGGAACAGAATCTTTCAGGATATCAGATCAACCACATCACCCAATTTTAAAAAAATCACAGAAAAAAATATCAAAGAATCCTCTCAGGGTCACTACTTTGACAGTCATGGCTGATTGACTACTTCACATCTGCAGCCATTCTACTTCTGACAAAATAGCAATAAATGTAGACTTCACTTAGCATTAGCTTAACCCCCCCTTTCTTTTCTTTTCTTTTAACCATTATCCATTAATTTCATCTGCTATACTGTCACTTTTTCATTCCTGTTATCTTTGACTAAGCCTCCTATGCAAACCAGTTTTGTATGACTAGATATAAATGAGTCAGAGCTCTTACTACAACTTAGAATATGTTCCTACTTCTTTCACCATCTATCTTCTCATGCTTCTTTCTCTATCTACCTCTGTACCAGGTTACATCACTGCTTCCTTCTATACTGTTTCTTCACTCTAGTTTACACCATTCTTAACTCTGTGCTTTAATTTTACATTGACTAAACTCTTTTATCCTACTCATCATCATCTTCTTTCAGCTGTTCCCGATAGGGGTCACAACAGCGGATCACCTGTTTCCATTTCTTCCTGTCCTGTGCATCTTGCTCTGTCACACCAACCACCTGCATGTCCTCTCTCACCACATCCATAAACCTTATCTTAGGCCTTCCTCTTTTCTTGTTACCTGGTAGCTTCATCCTTAGACTCTTTCCCAATATACTCACTATCCCTCCTCAGCACATGCCCAGAACAATGTAATCTTGCCTCTCTGCCTTTGTCTCCAAACCTTCCAACCTGGGCTAACCCTCTAATATACTTATTCCTAATCCTGTCCAACCTCAGTGCAGATCTTAACATCTTTAACTCTGTCACATCCAGCTCAAACTCCTGCCTTTTTGTCAATGCCACTGTCTCCAACTCATATAACATAGCTGGTTTCACTACCCTCTTGTAGACCATCCTTTCACTCTTACAGGTACTCGTCTGTCACAAATCACTCCTGACACTCTTCTCCACCCACTCCATCCTGCCTGTACTCTCTTCTTCACCTCTCTTCCACACTCACCGTTACTCTGAACTATTGACCCCAAGTATTTAAACTCATCCACCTTCACCACCTCTACTCCTTGCATCCTCACCATTCCTCTATCCTCCCTCTCATTCACACACATATATTCTGTCTTACTCCTGCTGACCTTCATTCCTCTTCTCTCTAAAGCATATCTCCATCTCTCCAGGGTCTCCTCCACCTGTTCTCTACTCTCACTACAGATCACAATGTCATCTGCAAACATCACAGTCCACGGGGACTCCTGTCTGATCTCGTCTGTGAACCTGTCCATCACCATTGCAAATAAGAAAGGGCTCAGAGCTGATCCTTGATGCAACCCCACCTCCACCTTAAACGCATCCATCACTCCCACCGCAGACCTCACCACTGTCACACTACCCTCATACATATCCTGTACTACTCTTACATACTTCTCTGACACTCCTGACTTCCTCATACAATACCACAACTCCTCTCTAGCCATCCTGTCATATGCTTTCTCTAAGTCTGCAAAAACACAATGCAACTCCTTCTGACATTCTCTGTACTTCTCCATCACCACTCTCAGAGCAAACTTCGCATCTGTAGTGCTCTTTCCTGGCATGAAACCATACTGCTGATCACTAATCATCACGTCCTTCTTAACCTAGCTTCCACTACTCTTTCCCAAACCTTCATGCTGTGATTGATCAATTTAATCCCTCTGTAGTTACTACAGCTCTGCATATCACCCTTATTCTTAAAAATTGGTACCAAAACACTTTTTCTCCATTCCTCAGGCATCCTCTCACTTTCTAAGATTTTATTAAACAATCTGGTTAAAAACTCCACTGCCATTTCACCTAAACACCTCCATGCTTCCACAGGTATGTCATCTGGACCAACAGCCTTTCCATTCTTCATTCTCTTCATAGCTATCCTTACTTCCTCCTTGCTAATCCATTGTACTTCATGATTCACTATCCCTACATCATCCAACCTTCTCTCCCTCTCATTCTCTTCATTCATCAACCCCTCAAAGTACTCTTTCCGTCTCCTCAACACATTCTTCTCGCTTGTGAGTATGTTTCCCTCATTATCCTTTATCACCTTTACCTGCTGCACATCTTTCCTAGCTCGGTCCCTCTGTCTAGCCAATTGGTACAGGTCCTTTTCTCCCTCCTTAGTGTCCAGCCTTTCATACAACTCTTCATATGCCTTATCCTTAGCCTTCACCACCTCTCTCTTTGCCATGAACCTCATCTCCTTATACTCCTGTCTACTTTCTTCATCTTTCTGACAATCCCACTTCTTCTTTGCCAACCTCTTTGCCTGTATACTCTCCTGTACTTCCTCATTCCTTTGTTTAACACCATACCTACCCATCACTTCTTCATCCCCTCTGTATCTTTCACCAACATGCCCATTGAAATCTGCTCCAATCACCACTCTCTCACCCTTGTGTACAGTCATCACCACTTCATCCAATTCACTCCAAAATGTTTCTTTCCTATCCATTGCACACCCAACTTGTGGAGCATATGCACTAACAACATTCATCATTACACCATCAATATCTAGCTTCATAAACATCACTCTATCCAACACTCTTTTCACCTCCAAAACACTCTTAGCATACTGTTCCTTCAGAATAACTCCTACACCATTTCCCCTCCTATCCACACCATGATAAAACAAATTGAACCCACCTCCGATACACCTAGCCTTACTCCCCTTCCATCTGGTCTCTTGCACACACACTATACCAACCTTCCTTCTGTCCATCATATCACCTAGCTCTCTCCCTATACCAGTCATACTGCCAATATTCAAAGTTCCGACCCTCACTACCACAGTCCTAGCCTTTCTCCTCTCTTCCTGCCTTCAGCCATGCCTTCCACCTCTTCTCCTCCTTCGGCCAGCAGTAGCCCAATTTCTGCCAGCACCCTGTTGGCTAACAGTACTGGTGGTGGTCATTGTTAACCTGGGCCTCGACCGATTCGGTATGGAAATATTTACTGGTGGCTACATGAAATGATTTGGCGAAGTTTTATGCCGGATGCCCTTCCTGACACAACCCTCCCCATTTATCCGAGCTTGGGACTGGCACAAAGAAATGCACTGGCTTGTGCATCCCCAGTGGCTGGGTTAAACTCTTTTATCTTACTAATATGTGTATATTTTCTTGTGTTATACACGAAGAAGCACTTTTCAAGAATGATGTTTAACTCAATGGCGTCTGTGCATTCAAAGCAAGGAAACATCAGTTTCATTAATGTAAATTTCAAATGTGAAAGTGGAGAAATATGTTTTACTGGTGATCTCAAGTGAAAAAGTTATTAAAGGAAAGCCTTTATATTGAAATTTTCTACTACTGTGGTGATTTTTGGAACACAAATAGAGATTGCATATACATGAAGTTTGATCTATGAAAAAGTCGAAAATATAATCAAATAGGCAATATTAGTTATCTAGTAATCTTAGTACAGGGGCAATGTGAATGATTTAGATTTTGTGAAATAGTCAAAAAATAAATATCTTCCACTATAAACTGTTAAATTGTTTTGAGCTAGACCTTTTAGCATCTTTAGAAATTTTTAGAACCTGAGTTGAAGAGGATCAGTTGCTGGGAATCAAAATGGTGTCTCCAGTCAGATATCTTCAGAGATTAGAGGCTGGGGTAAAGTACCTTGCCTGGTTGTTGAATCAGTAAATACTTTTGCAGAGGCAATGACCATCACAAAAGAGAAATTAAGCTAATTAACAAAGCAAGATATGGTTGTCTTGGATAGGAGGGTTCAGACAATGTCAGAACTCGAGGCATCTTGTCCAAAGTGTTGCCATGAGTCCTTGAAAAAGAAAATAAAATCTATTTCCAAGCTATCTTGTGGAATATGTGGAAGCAGAATTCTTTGATCCGAATTTTTAGGTGGGGATGAATAGATCCACTGTTGGAACAAAAGTGCTATCAGCACTAAACGTTGAACAAGGAAACAGCTCCATTACTTATTATTAATGCCCACCCCTCCAGGCATGTCTAAATGTCAGTTCCCTGTGCTTTCTCCTATTAACCTGGTGAACTTGGGCATCCAGAGCCAATGTAGGAACTGCCTCATGTGCACTGACAACTCCCTCCTCTTATCTCCCAACACTCAGACTTATGAGAGATGCACTTATATATCCAAACTGGAAGCCACGCACTCACCAGCCAAGACTGGAATAGCTGGTCAAGAGGAGAAGGTCAACACTTGTTGTGATGGGTTAGTGGTTAATTACTGTGACTATAGTGTACAGGGTCCTGGGTTCAAGACCTGCAAGGGCTGCTTAAGGCTTACTTAGGCCCTTGGGCCGATACCCTAGTACCTACCTATGAACCTATGAACACCAAATGGAACACATAGCACTCCAGAACATACACCAGCACTGCCTTCACATAAAAACACAAACTGCACACCCCACCTTCGTGGAGGATCTCAATAAAAATCTACCTAAACAGCAGAGACCTCCGAGGCAGAAATGCACTCGACCAAAACTACACAACAGTAATCATGAGACACATAACTCTCCTAAACAGTGTGCCACTCAACCAAAGCCCCTAAGGCAAAACAGCAGGCCCAACACACTATTCATATGTGACTCGATAGTGAGGCACACTGATGTCCCACTCACTAGGTTGAATAAGGAGAAAATAACAGTCAGCTGCCTGTCAGCCACCAGGATCCGCCACATAATGCATACACTCAGGTCCCTCAACAACAGGTACAAATATGACTCTGCCATTGTACATGTGGGTATGAATGTCCTGAGACACACCTCCCAGGACTACTCGGATTATGTAGCCCAGGCGGGTATGGTCCTAGCCCTAAGCAGCATCCTACCATCACCCAGAATGATACTGAAGTACAAGCAGAAAATGATTGATTTCAACAATTGGTTAAGTTTCTGGTGTCATTCTAAGGGGATGACATGACTGACAGACCTTGATGCTTCATCAGAGATGGTCTGCATCTGTCAGTTCTGGGGTTCCGGATACTGGCCAAGGCTCTTGCCACCCATATAGTGCCTTTTTTAGGTGGTGTTCCAAAGACCAAATTACCACCATAACAGCTACAAACAAATGCAATCTGAGGGTCATGCTGCTCAACGTTAGAAATCTAAATCTCAAAATGCACTGGCTCGAAGCACTCCTTAAAATGGAGAACATCGTCATTTGTGCTGTAACAGAGACCTGGCTCAAGGCAGCAGAAAGCACCCCTGCACTACCAGGCTTTAATTCATTCCACACCTTTCGACCCAAGAGCTTGGACCAAAGCTCCAAAAGTGGTGGTGTTTCCATATTCAAAAAGGATGCGCACACCTCCAGACTGGTAGCCCAACATAATGCATCTGAGACACTTCAGGTGCAGCTAACATTGGGTAAGATAGCGATTCAGGTTGTAGCCTGCTATAGGTCCCCAACCATGTCCCAAGACTCCTACTCCATGTTCCTATAAACCCTGGAGAATATTAGGGTCCAACCTAACACTCTCATACTGGGCAACTTCAACTACCCCTTTATTAACTGGGAAAACTACTCATGTACCAATACACTTGCCCAATGTTTCCTGGAATTCATTAATTCCAATGCCCTGGACCAGCTCATTCTTACCCCCACTAGAGGTAGCAACATCCTTGACCTGGTCATTACTAATGTGGGTGACCATTGCTCTCCACCAATAGTCAATTCCTCTCTGGTTAGATCTGACCACAAACTAATCACCTTGGAAATCCCCCCCCCCAGCAAAGGTAACCACCATGTAAAACTTCTCCAAAGCTAACTTTGGACTCCTGAAAACAGAGGTGGCTAACTTTCACTGCACCCATGCAAATGGAGATCAGTTGCATGACTGCCAATTCATACACCAATGCACTGTATGAGCATGTACACAAATGCATGGATCTCGCCATACCCAATAGAACCAATATTCTCTCATCCAAAAAAAGGAAGCCAATCTGGTGGTCCCCTGCCATAAACAAACTCTACAACAGAAGGAGGAAACTGATGCAGGATAAGGTGAACTGGAGAAACTCCCTTGTCAGCCTCAACAAAAAGATGAGATCCCTCATCAAATCCTCTAAAGCTAGCTTTTAAAACAGAATTGCAGCAGATAGTAAACTAAACCACAAGGCCTTCTATAGTTATGTAAAGAATCTCCATGGCAATACCCAGATTTGCTCTGAGCTACTGCACAATGGTACCTCCTATACTGAGCCAACAGATATTGCCAATATACTGGCTGACAGTTTCAGTGCCAACTTTACCCCTCCCCCCCAAGGGACCAGTCACAATGCCAGTAGATTACCAGGCACCCAGTATTACTGCTGCACAGGTTAAACAGCACTGTTTAAGGCCACGAATACAGCTTCCATGGGACCTGACAATATCCCTGGCTGTGTTCTACATGAACTACAGAGTGAACTGGCACCTCACCTGTGTGCCCTGTTCAAGCACAGCCTCACCTCAGGCTTTGAAGCTACCAAATGGTGCACTGCTGCAGTCATCCCTCTCCACAAAGGAGAAGTGACTATAGACCCAGGGAACTATCACCCTATTAGCCTGATGAGTGTGATATGCAAAGCTGTGGAATGCATCACCATGGACCTAATAAACAAGGATATAGGGAATCTCCAAACTCTGGATCCCACACAGTTTGGTTTTGTGAAGGGTAGATCATGCCTGCTCAACTTGGTCAACTTCTTTGAGTCAGTCACCAGAGCTGTGGATGAAGTCAAGTTGGTTCTTGCAGCCTACCGTGATCTGGCCAAGGCCTTTGATACCATTCCCCCCTCACAAATCAGAAAAACTCACTAAGCTAGGCATCAACCCCTATATCACTAGGTGGGTTGCAAACTAGCTCATAGGTAGAACCCACAGTGTGAAAGTAGCTGACTCCAAGTCAGACTGATGACCAGTCATGAGTGGAGTCCCACAGGGTTCGGTCCTGGGTCCTCTCCTGTTTGGTATCTACTTCCCTGAAGTCCAGGCCAACATGAAATAACTCTGGCTAACAAATTTCGCAGACGATTGCAAGATGGGAGCTATTATTAACTCCCCAAGTGATGTTGACAACCTACAGAAAGGCCTCACTGAGACCAATGACTGGTGTCAGAATCAAGGCCTTAAGCTCAATGCCAAAAAATGTGTTATCATCCCCTTTGGGAAAAACCCAGTTCCCATGAATTACCACATCGATGGTAGTCCACTGAACACAGAAGGAGTTATAAGAGATCTGGGAACACAGGTTGACAGCAACCTCTCTTTTGACCACCACATTGCCACTGTGGTCAGAAAGTCCTTCTATCTGGCACATCTCATTACTAAGGGTTTTGCATCCAGGAAGAAAGATGTCATTGTCTCACTCTACTCTTCCCTCACTAGGCCAATCATTGAGTACGATGCCCCATTTGGCATGTACCTCACTAAACACCTGCAACAACTGGACAGGCCACAAAAGTACCTCACAAAGAGGATCCTAGGCCTTAAACATTTGTCCTATATTGACAGACTAAAAAAACTCCAACTATTCTCTGTCTCATATCTCCTACTTAGAGGTGATCTCTGCTTGACTTACAAAGCCATGCCTGACCCAGCTCTGTTAGAAATGCTACATCTAAAGAAATCCCAATCCCTCTGCACCACACGTTCCAGAGACCTCAGCCTCATTACCACAATCAACAGAACATGCTGGAGGGACAGGTTCATAACTCAGAGACTGCCCATGCTATGGAATAGACTTCCCATACATGTGAAGCAGAGCACCTCACTGGTCCTCTTCAAGAGAAATCTTGATGAGTGGATGGGAAATAGAAAATTCACCCCAGGGATCACTCCAATGGCTTTACTAGACAGAGGCACTGGGAACTAAGGTTGGGTGGCACGATACCAGGTTAATCCTATTAGCTCGGCTTGTAAAGGCTCCAGGGCCATTAGCCTAGTACACACCTATGAACCTATGAAAAGAACACACATGGAAAGTTGTCTGAAAGACATTGAGCTTGCACTCGTGAGACAATGTTATTTTGTTGCTCAAAAACATTGCCTAATTGATTTTATAAACTCAGAGCACATTACTAGTAGTTGTAGGTTGTGTTGCAAAGTTTATTCTCAAATCTGAATTGTATGCGTGAAGGTTTAATTAACACAACTACTTATTTACTGACTTTTTTGTTATTTGTGGCCTTAAAGTGTATAAAATAAAACAGGGCAACTTTGATAAGTAGGATTTTATGGAAAATATGGACAGTTTGAGGAAAATGAAAAAGTACAAAACAGGAAAAAAAAGAGATGGTGGGGAAGTGGTTTAGTATCATACAAACAAAAAGATATTTTATGGAAATTTAATATAAATGGTAGGGTCTATATTACCAAAGCGACAAACCCTATGCACAAATACCAAAACATTGACCCCTATACCGTGAACCGTGAAAATCCCGAACGCACTAAACCGCGAAAAAATATCGAACTGTCATAGTCGGCCAACCCCACCACCTGCTACCTACTACCCACCCAAACAAAAAAAATAAACCACATACATACACTAACCAAACCCTACTTCTAACCTAAATTAAAGCTACGAAAACCCTGCCTCAAACACTGCATTAAACTCCACAAACACAACTATCTATGCACTCTCCCTAACCCCTCCCTAACCCTCCCTAACCCTAAGGTCCTTAACTACCGCACACTTCTCCTACACACATACACTCAAACAGAATAAATAAAACACATACATACATTTAAAAAAAAACCCTACCTCCAACACTATACTAAACCCCACATACACAACTAACTATGCACTATCCTTAACCCCTCCCTAACCCTAAGGTCCGTAACTACCGCACACTACTCCTACACGCATACACCCAAACAAAATAAATAAAACACATACATACATTTAAAAAACACCTACTTCTAACACTAGACTAACTCTTACATATATTACCTATCAACGCACTTATCTTAACCCAAATCCTAACACTAAATTCCTATCTATCGCACACTTACCTTACGGAGCTATACCGCAGACGGGCCAACCAAAACAAATCGACATTTTGAACTTCATGGTTTTGAACTTTCGCGGTTTATGTACTTCATGCAATATGGGTCGACGTCTTCGTATCCACCTAAAGGAATCTTCGTTCTCGTAATAGGAACCCAAATGGTATATCATGAGAAATAAAGCAAAAGTATACAGATATGGGGGGGGTGGGTATTCAGCAACAAATAGCCCAGTGCAGTAAGCAAAACAGTGTAGTAGATGGTAATGTGCAGGGAGGGGGCAGTATAGAAACACAGGTAGTATGACCACACTAAAAGACAAATGAAACTGCATGCTAATGACCACAGAATAAAATGCAAGTGTCAACATGCTAATGAGATCCACAATGTAAGCAAACTATGAAATCAAATATGGCAGTGCAACTTAGGAAGGTATAAAATTAGTGTGATGAGCAACGGTGATTATTTCAAACAGAATTTTTCCAATGAACAGGAATATTGCTTGTTCTAAGATGCTAAGAACAGCATCAGTAGCAGGTGTACAGCACATTGTAGTGGTCATCTTTGGAGCCAGTGTCAGTGATTTGTCACCCTCTGCATCACAGAGGAATTCACCAGCAGCTAACATACCATCACCTTTACTACTGGAACATTGTTGAGGACTACTTGAAGGACAGAGATAACATACAGGAGTAAATAGACGTGCGGCCCTTACATGAATTCAGGGAATATGAGTGGAATACCTATCCAATGGTTATGAAAGTTTGCATACCATTAACCTTAATGGAGACTTTTCAGAGTTTGACATGGGACACTTTTGGAGTTTCACAGGTATTGGCCCCACAAATCTTACACTAGTTCTTTATCATGACACTGCAGCAAGTGGTGGTATGTATTTGGTTCTATGGACAGCAGAGGAAAGAACCACTGCTCATAGGTTCATAGGTGTATACTATAATAATGACAATAAGGGCCTTTTTAAGCCCAGCCATTCATCCCAACTCTCTGACAAGTTCTGGTACCCTTGATGAGTGTAAGCAGGGGCTTGGGAAATGAAACATTTACAAGCAGTGATGTAGGAAATGAACCATTTACAGGCTGCCTGTGTTCATTACAGGCATAGATACCAAACCAGGGATGAATTTCCTGTTTCCTGTTCCCTATCCAGTTGTCCAAGTTACACTTGAATTGGTTTATGGAAGAACTTTGCTTCACATGAATGGGGAGCCTATTCTAGAGAAGGGGCAGTCTCTGGGATATATACCTGTCTCCTCAGCAGGCTTTGAGTTCTATTTATTTATTTATGTATTTAATTGCCATTTGTTTACTGGGAGGGTCCATTGGGCCAAAAATGAGCCCATTTTCAATGGAGGCCCGGGGAGAAAAGCTCCTAGTATAGTTTTACAATACAAATCATCAGTTTGTAATTTATACATAGTTCACAAATAAAAATCAAAACAGTTTGTCACTTATATACATATTTCACAAATAAAAATAAAAAAGCAGTTTGTCACATCCATAATTTGAGTATGAAAATAAGACAAACACAAAATGTTAAGAGACTTTTCATAGGATGTGTCAATACAGAGTATTCTGAGGACATAAAAATAATGACAGTACATGAAATAGTAAAAGTATGTAGGAGTGTGCTTTAATAAAGCATAATTAGGTAATAACTGAGAGGAGGCATTGAGGAGGATAGGCCTTGCAAGTTCCAAGTATATGAGGTGAGTAAGAGGCTATAGAGGAAGAGGTGAATATGTATAGTGGAGATGAGGGTTAGGATGGCAAGTAGGATGAAGAAGAGTAGGGGTGCAGTGGATGAAGTCAGGTGGGATGAGAACAGGAGCATTCCCAGTGAGAAGAGAAGTATGAATGGAGCAGGTTTTTAAAGGTGGAATGGTTGTAGGTAGTTCGAATTTCAGGAGGAAGAGAGTTCCATAGTCATGCTAGGGATAAAGATAATAGAAGTGTCCCAGGGGTACTTATAGGCTTGTACACATCCGGAAGGTTTTGGTTGTTGGACCTAAGAAGTCTGTTGGGCTGATGCATTTTGAGGGTGGAGGAGAGTGTGGGACAATTTAAGGGTTTTTGAAGATGAGCTTATGGGCAACAGAGAGTTGAATGTAAAAAAGATAGTTAGGAAGTTCCAACCAATTCAAGGAGTGGAGTGCCTTGCAGTGGTGGGAGGAGGATTTGGATCCAGTAGCAGACTTAGAGATCTTACTGTAGCAGGAAACGAGCTTAGACTTTAGAGAGTATTGAAGACTGGTAAGGAGAGGGGCACCGTACATAAGGGAGGGGATAACATAGGTGGTAGAGAGGATGTCTTTGGTTGAGGGAGTAAGATAGTGACTATGACGATATAACATACCCAGTTTTTGATGTGTTTTCCTAATATTAGTTTGTAGATGAATACTGACCTTTAGTTGAGCATCAATAAGGACTCCTAGAAGCTTTGAGTGGGGAGCAATTTCATCAGGGGTCAAGTTTTGGCTAGTTATGGAAAAATAATTCTTATCTATTTTGGTAGCTTTAGAAGGAGTAAATATCATGATCTTGGATTTTGAAGGGTTGAGGGCAAGTTGATTATTCAGAATCTGTGACTCAGTGCTAGAGAAGGCATCTTGAGTTAGTTTGATGAGTTTGGGGAGGGATTTGGCATTGCAGATAATGGTAGAATCATTGGTGTATTGGATTAGCTTAGCATTTGGAATACAATGATGAAAGTCATTAATGAAGATGTTGAACAATAGAGGGCCTAGTATGGAGCCTTGTGGGACACCTCTTAGAGTGTAAAGGAAGGAAGAGATACAATATTTCCATTTGACAGCTTGCTGCCTATTAGAAAGGTAACTGGAAAACCAGCTGATGGAGGAGGAGGAAAGATTGAGATGAGAAAGCTTGGACAGGACAAGGTTATGTGAAACAGTATTGGAGGCTTTGGATAAATCTAGAAGAAGGGTCGATACAATGTTGCCAGAATCACGAGAAGAGGTAGTGGTGGTGCTGTGTCAGGGTCTAAAATCATGTTGTGTATGGGTCAGCAGTTGGATGTCTAAGAGACAGGGTAGAAGCTGTAGGGGGATACATTTTTCGAGAATTTTAGAAATGGGAGATAGGATGGCTATAGGATGGAAATGAGAGATTTCAGTATTGTTGCCTCCTTTGTGGAGGGGAATAATAAAGGCTTTTTTTCAGAAGAGGGTTACATAAGATTCTTGGATGGAATGGTTACTTAGGATGTAGATGGGACAAGTTATGCCATCAGCGGCTAGCTTGAGAAAGTTAGATGGAAGTTCATCTGGGGTAATTGAGCATGGTTTCAGTTTTTGCAGAAGTTTTTTTAGGGTGGTAATAGGAATAGGTTTGAAAGAGAAAGGGAGGTGATGAATATAGGTGGCATTGGAGAGGGTTGGGTTTGTGGAGGGAGATGGGGTCTGGCCTGATATATTGCTAGTGAAGGATGTGGTGAGTTTGACTGAGTCTATAAAGAAGGAGTTAAGTTGTGTAGCTAAGGAAAGATCAGAAGAGTTAGGATATGGGCAGGGATTCTCCTTTTTTCCAGGATGGAGTAGGACAGAGATGCTGTTCCAGAACTTTTTGGGGTTTGATTTGTAAAGTGGCGGCTGGTGACTTCAAATCACAGGGGGGCTGCAGGAGACGCTGAATGGGCGGGGTCAAAGGGAAGGGGTGTGGTCAACCATAAAGGGGAGGAGCTATGCACAAAACCACAAAAAAACTAACTTTAATTAAATACGCTGCCCTGGGTGGCAAACCATCATTATGAAAGTCCAATCAAGACAAAAATAAGTGTAGAAGAATAAAAATATTTCAATGCATTGGCTGCATGACAGCTTACTTAATATCTAGATGGAAACAAAAGGTTGTGAGGCATGAAAAAATAAATTACTTTTAAATACATTACTGGAATGCCAGTCAAAATCAAGTATAAGAAAAACCAGAAGCACTCAACTCAAACTACTTCTCCTTGCACTGCAGTTCTAATTATAATATATTCAGCTTTATTAAAGTACCAAGCAACATGCTGAAAGTAGAAATCTATGTGATGCCCCACTTGTAAAAATGTTTCTTATCCAAAAGACCTGCTGCCTGACAACGTTTCATGGGGAAAACATGATAAAAGTAAAAATGAAAAGCAAACAAGAAACAAGCTCAAGATACATTGCTTAAAGGATTACTGTACAGGTTATGGACCACACATGATTGGCATTCTGTTTAGTTTACGGGTAAAGCCTGTAGAGATGACTGGAAGTCTCCAACAAGTGTAATGAGCTTTTAAAATAATGGAATCCTGTCCTTTAATACCCAAGGCTTATACATTATCTAGTCAAGTATTCTCTGCATGGCAACAACAGAAAGGCTTTCAATGTTGGCAATTCTTTAACAGTATGCTTATTAAAGCTTACTTGCATCTTACGATGTCAGACAAGCTTACCTTATGGTCATTAAAGCATTGCTACTTAAACACAGAGCAACAGGCACTTTGAGTAATAAGCATAAATCAACAGTACAAAAATATGACAGAAACCAGACCATTCTGCAAAATCAAGGACAGATGAAAAGCCACTGTAGTACTTATGCAGTGTGTCCTCCCCATCCAAGGTAGATACAACTACTCCTTGCCTTGCTTGGACACATCCAGAGTCACTACATGGGGAGTGGGGTGCAACAAGCATGTCACAATTTGAAATCTCTCTGGCTGACTGTGATGGCCCTGACACATTTGTCATACCTCTCAACTTCAAGAGCAAGAAATCTGGACAAAGCCATACACAGAAGTGGGACAAAGGCACAACAAGAAGGACAATTTTTAAATATTGCTCTAATAAACTTAGAAAGATAATAGAATAGGTCTTGCATTAGTATGAATTTTCTGAAGGGTATAAAATCTGAAACTCAAATGTCTGTCATTTTCTAACTTCAGTCTTTAGTGATTTGTCACTAATTTGCCAAAAACACAATTTTATGAAAAATGGACCAAAAATGTGATGCAAAAATATAAAATAGACACACAATACAGCTTCTACCTGTCAAAGAAGGGACACTTTAATATTAGTACTGCTACCTTGAGCAGCTGACAAAATAAAAGAATCTACATGCATTTCAAGTAATCTATAACTTTGATTATTACAGTTATTTCTTAATTGTAAACCCTCCATGTTGTCTTCCAAAATTGCTATTTTATGGAGGGATTATTAGGGGAAGAGCAACATTTTGAGCCAAAAATTGGGGACAGTTGAGAGGTTGGCTATGCCTAATTCTATAAAGCAATTTATTTGCATGTACCTCTCAACCTGTTAATGCAGTAAATCTGAACAAGGCCAAATATATTGGGGCACATATAAACAGTACTAAAAATTGCTCTTGTATAAATTGAGACAGTTGATAGAACGGCTCTTACTTTAACATGCATTTTATGAAGGTTATGAAGTCTGAAACTTATTATTTAGTGACTTCTGGCAAATCATTTAGGAATTAAAACTACAAATTTTATGAACAACAAACCAAAAATAAGAAGCAAAATCTATTCATTCTTTGAAAATCTGGACAGTTGGGAGGTATAGTTCAGCTGGGCCTGTCTGAGTTTGCTGCCCTTCCCCTGACAAAATAATGGTTGAACTGGAGCCTCTGCAGCCATTCCAATTAACCATTACTTGGCTATTTCACTCCATTTACCATAAACACTAATGTGCATACTGCTTTACTTCAATGATTGGACTTCATTTGAAAGTTTTATTTTGTATTTTACAGCACAAACATTAAGTAATCTGTTAAACAAAGCAATGCAGTCTCACAATGAAAACTTAGCATTAAAACTTCTCTGCCCTTGAAACTCACATTCATTGAAACAGCATTGAAACCCACATTCAAAGAAAATACATTTTGCCAGTGGCAGATAAAGATTAATTTTGGGCTGTTTTGAATCATAGGCCCCTTGCATATGAAACATACATGTGCTCTTTGATACACCTTCCTCATTGTACTAAAATTATATTCCTTGTACAATACAGTACACTTGTTAGAGGGTGTTTTAAATTTGTTTTGAACATTTTTCCAGTAAGTAATGAAACAAAACATATGCACCCATAATGGCAAAACTGCCCAGTTGAGAACATTTATCATAAAAAAGTCTACTCAGACTTCCACAGTCCACCATTATTAGTAAATATACACAATTCTACAGTCCACCATTATTAGTAAATATGCACAATTCCACAGTCCACCATTATTAGTAAATATGCACAATTCTACAGTCCACCATTATCAGTAAATATGCACAATTCTACAGTGCACCTTTATCAGTAAATATGCACAATTCTACAGTCCATATTCAGTGAATTCAGTTCTTGCCATAGCTGTCAACCTTAGCACAAAAACCTGGACGAAGCCAATAATGGGGAATACAGTCCCAAAAATAGGGACAAATTTAAAATATTCATCTTATAAACTTAGAAAATTGCTAGAAAAAAGGTTGTGCTACTATGTATTCTGAAGAACATGAAGTTTGAAATTCAAATGCCGGTCAATTCTACTGCGGACAGAACAAAAACAATTTTCAGCAGAGACGAGGGATTAATACTGCAGACACGTCTTTGTAAAATGGCAGGGCATCAGAGCAAATCCACACAAACACAGGCAGGAGATGCAGACTCCAAACAGAAGCCACCCCAACCAAGAATCAAACCAGAAAACCTATAGCTGTGAGGCAACAATACTACCACTGCACCATCAAATCTGCAAGGAATTAAACATTCAGAAACCTGAAGTCTGAAATTCAAATGCCTGTCAATTTTACTGCGGACAGAACAAAACAATTTTCAGCAGAGATGCAGGGATTAATACTGCAGACACGTCTTTGCAAAATGGCAGGGCACCAGAGCAAATCCACACAAATACAGGGAGGAGATGCAGACAGAAGCCACCCCAACCAAGAATCAAACCAGAAAACCTATAGTTGTGAGGTAACAATACTATCACTGCACCATCAATTATACAAGGAATTAAACATTCAGAAACCTGAAGTCTGAAATTCAAATGCCTGTCAATTTTACTGCGGACAGAACAAAAACAATTTTCAGCAGAGACGAGGGATTAAAACTGCAGACACATCTTTGTAAAATGGCAGGGCACCAGAGCAAATCCACACAAACACAGGCAGGAGATGCAGACTCCAAACAGAAGCCACCCCAACCAAGAATCAAACCAGAAAACCTAGAGCTGTGAGGCAACAATACTACCACCGCACCATCAATTATGCAAGGAATTAAACATTCAGAAACCTGAAGTCTGAAATTCAAATGCCTGTCAATTTTACTGCGGACAGAACAAAACCAATTTTCAGCAGGGATTACAACTGCAGACACGTCTTTGTAAAATGGCAGGGCACCAGAGCAAATCCACACAAACACATGGAGGAGATGCAGACTCCACACAGAAGCCACCCCAACCAAGAATCAAACCAGAAAACCTATAGCTGTGAGGCAACAATACTACCACTGCACCATCAAATACAAGGAATTAAACATTCAGAAACCCTTAAGTCTGAAATTCAAATGCCTATCAATTTTATTTAACATTTTTTAATCAGGACAGTCTGACTTGGAACAAATAAACAAATTTTCAGCAGAGGCCCAGGAAGAAATAATGCAGACATGTCTTTGTAACATGGGAGGGCACAAAAGCAAACCCACACAAACACAGGGAGAAGATACAGACCCCACAAAGAAGGAACCCCAGCCAAGAATCGAACCCAAGAACCTGCAGCTGTGAGGCAACAACGCTACTACTACACCATCAAATATCAAGCATTGCAACATTTACAAACCACAGATATTATGAGGAACAGATCAGATCGAATATGAGGTAAAAATCTGAAATTTTTTTACAAATGGTGGTGGGTAGGGAACTCAAGTCTTTAACACCTGCATACAGGGTACAGGGTTCAAGCCTGAGGCATTCCCTACCACACCACCATAAGCACCTGGGGCATTTTCACACACACACACACACACACACCCCCCCTCCAGTAAAGCACAAGCACCATACACAACCTCCAGTAAAGCACAAGCACCATACACAACCTCCAGTAAAGCACAAGCACCATACACAAACTCCACACAAGCACCATACACAAACTCAAGAAAAATAAACATTGTAAATTGAAAGGCACCTTACCTGAATGAATACATCCAGAGTTAACGTCTGTACATACATCCTTCCCGTGCAATACTGAAGACCCGCGAGATCCACATGCTCCTTCCCGACGCCGACGAGATCCCTAAGGCACTGTCCCGAGTCCCTGCTGCTCCTCTTGCAGTCCGGACGCGTCCCATAATCCTGGCGGGTCTGTGCACTGTAAAAGTGCACAGACGCTCCTTGTGTCCCCCTATGGGGACGGCCGGGCTGCCTTGAGCATGCGCATAGACCGATAAGCCGGGACTCGGTCTATGCATGCGCTAAGTCCAATTTTAAAAAAATATTTTTTTTTATTTTTCATTTTTTTTTCTTTCTTTTTTTCTTTTTGAGGGGGCTGCAGTCCGGCAGCCCTATGCCACGAGCCGCCCCTGTTTTGTAATATTGAGTAATAGGATTTTTGATCTTTGGTAATGTGTTTGTTTACTGTATTACAAAGTTGTGTGTATTCAGACAAGGAGATGGGAGTTTTATGTTTTTGGTACCGTTTCCATAATTTATCACGAAGATGCATGAGGGAGATAGTTTCTTTGGTAAGCCATGGAGTAGTTTTGGATTTGACCTTTTTAGATCTGAGGGTGGGGTGAAGCTGTTAAGTAGGTTAAGAAAAGAAGTATTGAAGTAAGTAACAACATTATCCAGAGAAAGAGTTTTTAAAGGATTCCAGTTCATGAGTTTTAAGGAATCGGAGAAGGTTTGAGCTTCAAAGCTTTTCAGGGAATGGACTGAGATATAATTGTGGTGTAAATGGAGGAATGAAGGACTATGATGTGCAAAGGCAGGGAGATGGTCGCTAAGAGAGTCAGGTAGGGTACCACTGTCAGAGATAATATGGGGGTGGAAAACTAGTAGCTAGTCTAGAATATTACCAGAAGTACTATCTTTGGTTGGTCTAGTGGGAGAATTGATTAGTTGGGTGAATTTATATAGGTTTATATTCTGAGGCTTTATGGGGGAGTTTATGGAAGAGCAGTTAATATTAATGTCACCAAGGATCATAGTCTCACTTTGTATGTTAGATGAGATCCAAGGGAGGATACCTGGGGGGATGTATTGGGCAGCTATGCATATACTTTTATTTTTATTAATCTTTAGGAGGGCCAGAGTCACTTTAGCTGTAGCAAACTGAGGTATAGCCTTAGTATAGGGGTAACTGTTAGGGAAGATGAGTAAAGTAAGGCACTCCACCACATTTTTTTGGGTTCTGCCCTTTCTTAAAATACAATAGTTTAGAGGAATGACTACAGGGTCTTTTATATGAGGTTTTATCCATGTTTCTGAGAAAGAAAGAATGTCTGGTTGATTCTGGGAGAGCCTGGCATGGAAGTTAGCTAATTTATTGCATAGGCTTTGGGCGTTTATTGTAGCAAATAGGAGGGATTTATGGGGAGAGATATTGCTCTGGCAGGTTGAGGGACCTGGGTTGGGATGAATGTCATCAGAGAGGAGGACTGAGATCAGTCAAGATGCAGTCCAACAATGCCTTATATGCTAGGCATAGATCTCCCCTCAACAGTCTATAGGAGACAGAATACAGGGATAGGGCTTTGAGGCAGTCTGCATAAGACATATTACGTATTCTTTTAGTGAAGAACCTCTGTGGACATTCCAATTGTTAGATGTGTCTGGTTAGGTACATACCAAAGAGGGCATTGTCTTGAGTGATAGGTCTGATCAATGCTGAATACAGTGGAATAATGACCTCCTTGGACCTAGATGCTGAATCTTTGTTTATAAGCTGTGCAACATAGAATGATTTTCTCTTTACTGTAGACACATGATGGTCAAAGGCTAGATTACTGTCAACTCTTAGGGGTGTGTTGTCAATATTATGGTTACCAGGGGTGGATGACTTCCTGAATGATACTATTATACATTTCTTGGCATTTAATTTTAGTCCATGGCTCTGACACAAGTTATTTATTTATGTTAGCCCTTCCTGGAGAACATTTGTGTTATTGGGGGATTCTATGACTGTTCCTAATTTACAATCATCTACAAATTTGGCTAGTGAGAGGCCCTTGACATTGGCCTTGACATCAGAGAAGGAAATTCCAAAAAGGAGTGGTCTCAGGATCGATCCCTGAGGGATTTCAATTCTGACTGGCCTCTTTGTAGAGGTGGACCACCACTTCTAACTTCATGGGTCCTTTGAGCCAACTGACTATCCACCAGGTGATATAAGGGTTTACACCTAACCTCTTGAGTTTGTCAACAATGTTTGACTAGGATATTGTGTCAAATGCCTTGGCCAGATCAAGGTAGGCAGTGTAAACTGTTTTACCATCATCCATTGCTTTGATGACCTTTTCAAAGAAGTCCACCAGGTTAAGAAGGCATGACCTGCCCTTGACAAAACTAAATTGGGTTGAGTACAGTGTTTGGAGGTTTCTTATTTCATTATTGATCATTTTCATAAAAATTATTTTGATGGCTTTGCATATGAGACTAGTTAGTTAGCTGGAGTTGTGGTCTTTATTTTTACTTCAAATTAGACCTTTTGCGGTCTGACCTTATCAGTGAATCACTCTCCCCATATTAGTGAGGACCAGATCCAGTATGTTTGCGCTCCAGGTCAGCATATTGACAATCTGGTCCTGGGAGTTTGTGTTTACAAAATTCAGGAATCTATGTGCCTGCATGTTTGGTATCATACATGATTCCCAGTTAATACTGGGGGTGATTAGAGTCACCCATAAATATGGTATTGGGTTAGATGGTATTTCCATTAAACTTAACTAGATATTATGGGTTTCCTGTGTGAGAGAGGGGGATCTACACCTTGCAAGGAAGTGGTTTGAGATTTTGCTGATGGTGATTTGAACATGGAAAAGGTCAAGTACATTGTCCTGTTTGACCAACCTTACTTACTTCTGATGTAAGTAGAGACCTCCACCTTTAGTCCCTGTCTGTGTAGTTGCTCGTCTAAATGTGTGGAAGGCATTGTAGCCTTGCTGTCCATGGATTTCAACCATGTCTCAGTGACTGCAGAGATATCACCATTCTCTATGGTGAGGAGAGCTTGTAAGGAGTGGATTTTCTTGTTTAGACTCCTAGCATTAAGCAGTAAGTCATTTAGATTTTCTTGGTTTGATTTGCTATGTCAGAAGTACTTTCAGTTTAGAATTGCCTAAAAAAAGACATTATGGGGAGGGCAATGTTTTAGCTCATATTCGAAAGCCTAGAGGGGAGAGGTGCAGACAATCCCCGGCAAAGCAGTGTGGTCTATTGACCATTGCCTTCCATGCTGATAAATATTGCATCACCTTAGAATGACACCAGAAACTAATTCAATTACTAAAGTCAGTCATCTTCTGTTTGTACTGTGACATCATCCTTAGAAAAAGTAAAATGCTGCTCAATGCTAGGCTCATACCAGCCTGGGACACAAATTCCAAGAACACCATGATATCTCTTTTCATATAGTCTAGGAAGGTACATCTCATGTCATTTACACCCACATGGACTATGACTGAGTCATACGGGTACTTGTGGCCCAATGACCTGAGTCCATACATAATGTGGTGGATCCTGGATCTGATAAGCAGCTGACTGTGACTTTATCCTTACTCAGCCTGGTGAGAAGGACATCAGTGTATCTCACAATGGAGTCTCCAATGACCAGAATTTTGGAATGTGTGACAGCTTGCCTTATAGGCTTAGAAGCACAGGCTTTATGAGATGTGGCTGTATGTGTTAATGTGGGTGTTGTTTTGAAAGACTGCATTTAGGGCTGCTGAGGGTATTTGCTACATGTGCTTCATCTAGGATGTCTTTGGGATTTAGGAAGGTTACATTAAAGTGTCTCAGCATATGTGAGTCTACATGTCTGCTTTCAACTGTGTGTGATGGGAGCAGCATGTGCAATATTTATAACCTGATTGATATTGAGAGTGCTTTTATGTGAGGGTTTTGTTTCCAGTGACATTGTGTAAATACATCTCTCACATACCTTATCAGTTTGTTTGAGTACTACCTGGTAGTCAGTAAACATGAAGCAATTTCTACATTGCCTCAGGATGCCCATATGTCAGAGATAGAGGGAAAGTTCATATCCATGGCACCAAACCCTTTTTTATTGATTAGACAGTTGTGGTGGGAATAGAAAAGTAATGTCAGGAGTATCTGGTTTGCAAATCTGAGGTCAGTGCTTGTCACTGCAAACTAGATGCCCTGCATGTAACTAGGTATTGGTGAAAGTTCAAGGGTGGTTTTATAGGAAAAACGTCAACTCAAGATGCCTGCATCTATACATGGCACTTGAGAGGAAACTAATAAGTAGACCCTGATGATTTATGGATAAAGTATTTAGGGAGATATTCTGAAGTTAGGTTAGACATTAGCTAATCAAGCAGTACTTCCTGAAAAGAAAGAATTAGCTTTACCAAGAATGATGAAAGGAGAGAATTCGTCAAATTGGCTACTGCCTGGCTACTACTAGTGCTGATATCACCACAGCTTCATGATGCCGGGATAAAATGCCACTTTGCTTCTTCAGTCACCAGTTGTGAAGCAGGCCACAGGTTCTTTGGTGATCAACAGTCTTGTCCTAGATGATGCAGGAGTCTGTCAGCTTGATGTAGCCTTTTCCTGATAGATGCCTTGAATATCAGCCAGACCAATAAGGAAGGTCTCACACAGACACTCACTGCTCAATCAGAGACCGTTAGGAATCAATGTCCTCTGTTCATTCTCTCACCAGGAGCAAACTATAAGCACAAATTCCAAGCTAGTACTAATGAAGCAGTTATCAGACTTTCTGGTGATCAGCAGTCTCCAAGAAATAATGTCCCTATGCGCCTTCTCTCACCAGGAGCATAACAGAAACACTCATCCCAAGATGACAATTGAGGGGCAGAATGTGGGCTCTCCAGTAATTGGTGGTCTTGGACTAGATGTTGCAGATTTTAAATATTTTAAAGGTAAAGGGAAGATATGGTTAGATATGAAAGAGGGGGTAACTCATAATTCAGGGTTAAGCAATCTAAGGGGAGAGTCACTAATTTTAAAAGAGCAAGTTAGATTGGAAGAGTGTGGGCAATTAGCATTCTGGCTCTAAGGAATACAGTGGGATGGCCAATATATTTAAATAGCTGATTATCCGAGTATTGTATTATACAGCCAATTAATTGAGGTCCTATGGGACATTGATTGCATTCAGATTACTATTAAGTGTCTACTGACTGCACATGGTACTGGGTATATCAACTGGAATAGCTTTCACTCCATCAGCTGCCAGGTGGTATGCAATGCACAGAGGATTATATACAATATGTCTGCACACTGTTCAACCATTTCCCATGAGCCCCACATATGGCACACATGTGATCTATGCCATCATTTTATATTGGGGAACTTTCCTCAGGGTTATTTGTCTGGTAGGTACACAAATTATCACATATAATAGTCCTTGATATCCTGGTCCTATGAACATAAGTAGCACACCACTCATAACTGTGTCTTTTTTTAGGTTATATGTGATGCTGGATATGCTTTCAGACCATGGCTTATGATACCTATCCATGGCCCCCAGACTATGGCAGACATGTCATATAACATGCACTGTTGCAGAGGCATAACATCACCAAGTATGTATTTGGAGTTCTGAAGGTCAGGTTTTGCTGTTTGAATATGTCTCGCTGTGCACTGTAATATTCCCAAGAGACTTGCAGTAAGACATTTGTGGTCTGTGCCATACTATATAGTATGGTAGTGTGAAAGAAGTTATAATGTGGTGGCACAGTAGCATTTTCAGTCATACCTGAGGCAGCAGAAGAGTTTGAGTTGTGTAAAGAATCATCATTGGATACATAGGTGAGTGCAATATGTTGTGATGCTAGCAAAGAGGAGGTGCCCTATCCACAACTATGGGCCATGACAAGAAAAACACAAAATAAAAGTGATGCATGCAATAATTCACCCAGGCTAGGTAGTAGAGTGCATTGATCAATCATGCTGCATATCAGATATTACAATACCCACATAGACCAGAGGGCTGGGCTGGGCACACAGCCATCGTCATTTGCAGAGGTGAGATGGGGTACAGTGACAAGGGACAGCAAAGTTAGAATAGGTAGAAGGGTCATTAGTGGTGGATGTGACAGCCATGCACATGACTAAGAGGTTGTAGGGAGTCAGGGAGCACATCCTCTAATGATGGATGAAGCTTCCATGGATGGGATGCTGGCTGGATGCAACCAGAGGCCTCACAGTTTCAGAACAAGAGGTATGTTGTCCAAAGAATGCTTACCATATCAGGACTGTGTACAAGAAGCCTGCTATGGGCCTCCCATGTGACATTCCAGTTGAATGCTGTCATCCATGACCCTAGGAATGGACAAGGGTGGGGTGTTGCTCATGGTGAGGCTACAGGTTAATGTGATTTGGTGAACTGTGTGATCTTAATCGGCTTGCTCAGTGAGGTGTGCCCATGGTGGAGCCAGGTGACTGTTGGCCATGACCATGGGATTGTCCATGCCCAGGGGTCAGAGGCAGTTATGGACAGCATGGAAAGTGAAGTCTTTCCAGAATGGTGCATGGCATCTGCATAAGCCTAGCACTTTATCATACAAGATGCATACATATGGTGTCCAGTTGCCTACATCCTTGTGGATGCACCATTAGCTGCCTCCTGAGCTACCAGTGCCCTCAACAGTCATAACTTCTTCACATCTTTATACACCATGTCACTTTGTGTGCATTGTAGGATGTCCCTGAAGTGGTTGCAGTTCCTCACACAGGCCATGCAGAGCACTCAACATCTCTGACATGGTGTGAGTTGTGGCTGTCTTTGCTTGAGTCACTGATCTCCAAACCTGTTGGTTGATGTCAAAGGTGACATCCAGGTCTGCAATGCCCAGGAATTGTTCCACCAATGACAGCAATATCTACATACTTGCCTCTCCCCTTTGCTTTGCTCCCCTACACTGTATCTGTGCACATTGAAGGCAATGCAACCTTCTGATGCTGTCTGTCATAGTGACACCTCTAAAGTCTGTGGTTGGGCTGTCATTTGTCTCACTACTTAGCTGTCATCTCAGCTATGGGTGAGGTGAGTACATACTCCATTGATAATATTGCTGACAGTGCTATGGTGTAATTAGACTGTACATTGTGCATGTTGCTGTCGTCATCAGTAAGCAGTGACCCACTGACATCAAGCATATTCTGACCTTTTGATGAATTCTCTACAAGTGAAAGTTATGAATGCATACAGATGACATACCAATAACAATGATGGATCTTATCTGTGACTCCCACCACCACAGATTGTACATGTCAATTGTATACACAGATTATGGGTGCATAATTTACCCTGTGGTGCAGGTTGTTGCTGTTGCATCCTCATTGTTCCAAGATGACAGATATGCATAGGAAGATGCAATAGAATGCATCATTCAGTATGTAACCAAATATACTGTATAAGAATGTGAAAGAATGCAAATCAAACTGATATGAGATTGTGCCATCTTGTCTACTCTAATATCTTTGTAATTAAAGGGCTAATATGGATGTTTTATGCTAAATAAATATACAAAACATCTGAAGACATTGAGTCTCATTCCGTTGATCTCTTTCACATGTTAGCCATGCTTGCTGTCTGATGGACCTGTGCTGATTGTAAAATCTGGAGGTCTAATAAGCCCTGAGGCACATCATATAGTCCATGGGTATATGGTACATAGTTACCTAGGCCTGACTGTGTTTTCTTTGCCATGTCAGGTTGATAACTGCAACCTGCCTGCCCTGTCCACTGTACCTTTTTAGGTTGCTCCCTTTCTAGCAAGACTGCTGCCTATTCTGCACTGTCCTTAGTGCCCTTGCAGGTTGAGCCCCCTCGCCACCCTAGCATGTCATTTTTCATGCATGCTCTATGAAGGGTTACCTCACATACTTCTCTAGTCTTGATTTGTTGCTGTGCCTGTTGCTTCCTTGCACTCCTGTGCAGTGATTGTACTTCTAAGGCCCTTTACTAGTAGCCTTATCTGCTGTTAATATGCCTGTATGCCAGTGCACTCTGATATCCACTATATTCTACGTATATGAGCTGCTCACCATAATGCAGTCTCATGAAATATGGGGACCGTAGTTTTTATCATGCTAAAACATGAGTCATTTTGCAGTAATATTGCTAATGAGGTGATTTAGCATTCTCACCTCCAAATCATGGCTGTAATATGATGTGTTATTAGACATAGTAGGTACTACAATGAACATATCTTACCATTCCTGGCCTGGGAGGTTATCTATAGTGTGCAGATGTGCATACTCAGTCTAAAGCCTGGCCACATTGCTATTAATTTGCATTGCACTACTGTAAATGTGCATCATGTGCTAGCCAGTACATGTTGCTGTTTACACCAGGCAACACTTTTTCTTCTGATTTAAACCTACAAAACTGAAATGGTCTCTTCAGGCACTGAGTTCAGCAGGGATCCCACATGGTGCAGCAGGGATTGCAAGATTTTTTTACACCTGCTGAACAGGGACAATAGGCAGCACTCGCTGGAGGAGTATGAAGACTTAGTTTTATTTATTTATTTATTTTATTTTATATTTGTTAACCTGGATAGTCCAACTAGGTGATAAGCCCATTTTCAGGGGAGTCCCAGGGAGAAAAACTCCACAGACAAATTTTACAAGATTTAGAGAAGGACAAAACAGAAATTATGAACATCATAAGGAAACATATTATAAACATTGTGAGAATTATAAACATCATAGGTACATTACTAAACACAGTAAAGAATTACATTAAATATATTTAAAAGAAGTAGAATATGGTAAGAGTAAATAGAGAGAGGAGGTAAAACATTAGATAGAAAGCAAGAAAGGGGGGGGGGTAAAGGCTAGAAGAGGAAGAAGTGAATGGACAAGAAAGGTAGAGAAAGAAGGATGAGGATAGGTGGGGAGGTAATGTAGGGGGGAAATGTTAGGCAGGAAGAAGGAAAGGAGAGAAATAGGCCAGGGATAGGATATAATGTAAGTGTGGAAGAATTTAAAGGAAACATTTGGATGGAGAGGAGGAGAAGAGGAAGAGGGTAACTAAGTGGGTAGATTCCTCACTATGCAGCTAATCCCATCCATTTCTCCATATCATTCCATATATTTGTCTTAAATTAAGTCCTCAGTCCAAATCCATGTGGCTTTAAAAATCTTGTCAATATTCCTTAAATAAACTGAGCTCATTACTGCAACAGAACACTTTCTTAACATCATGTTCTCCTGATATGATATTTTCCTCTGCACACTAGACACATCTGCCTCACACACTCCTTAATTAAGATCATCCATAAAAAAAAAGTGGTGTAGCATACTCAGTACTTAAACAATTCAACATCCCTTTCTTAGAAGAACCTCGTCATACTAAGTAGTGCATGCAAATAATCTCACAAAATGCCACGACTTATTGTTTTAGAGATAGATGAAAATCATTTATTCAGTACTCCGAAGCATAACAGAAATTAATTGGTCTCTTTCTTGAAAAAGCACAAAGCATCATTTAATATCTCTGGATATACAAATGCTCCCTTTATCTGAACCATGTACCCTGTCCAACCTTTGAAAAAAAAATGCATAAAATACCTTTTTTTATTTTTTACTACATCTATCTGGCTACTTGCTGAACCCAGTAAAGACAAGTGTCCCTTTCAGGGATGCCTCATTTGAACTGTCTGGTTAATGTTTTGCTAAGAGTCACACAGTATACAAATGAAGACCGAGGGAATCCAACCTATGACTGTATGATGAACCTTGTTAGCAGATCACTTTCTTAACCTTCTGCTCTCTGTGTTAAACTGACACTTCCCTTGCCAATATTAACTTTTGTAAACTCAGATTTCTTCTTGAATTTAAGCTTAACAGATGGTTTTCCCCACAGGTTATCACTTAAAAAGCTACCACTTCAGAGTAGACTTTTCCCTGATTAGCTAAACCCCATAATCCTTAAATTGTGCTCCTTGGTTAACAAAAGATACAAAACATCTTCTCAAACAAAGACGAAAAACCTGGTCTACCTGGCATTCCACCAAAAACGAAAATAAAACTAGATCAACAAAAAGAACTTCACAATAAAGCCAAGTCTCAAGTCAAACTTGATAAAAATTTACTACTTCATATTAAAACAAAAACATAGTAATAAGTGGTGACTATTGGATTAATATAAGATACAAGAGGGTTAGCTCTGTAAATGAGGCAGGGTTAATTTTGAGGATAATTACTTGTATGATGGAAGATGAATTATTAAGTGGATGTTTACCTGGGGAAGTCACAGGAACATAACCACTTATTCATATAGTGTGTTTTTAAGAGTTTTCTAAATTGGGCCATGGTAGTAATAGATGTCAGTTGAGTAGGTAGAGTATTTCAAACTTTGAGAGTAGAGTAACCAAAGAGGGATTTGCCAGCATCGTTATTGTATTTAATGACATTTAGGAGGTTCGGATTACTAGATCTTAAGGTTCTTGTTGTAGAATAAGGTATAATTAGATTCTGTAGTGCTGGAGTTTTAGCTGGGCAGTAGTATAGTTTGTGTGCAAGTGACGATTGAGTTGCAGTAACTGAGGCAGCTCAAGCCAGTTTAGTTGTTTGAGTGATACACAGTGATGGGTCCTATACGAGTCTCCAGTAGCAAACCTAGCAATCTTGCTATAACAACATTCTAGTTTGCTTAGGTCAATCTTGCAAAGGTTGGTTAAAATTGGGGGTGCATATAAGAGGATGGATAAGAGGTGTGATCTTGCTATTGTTGCTTTAGTGTGTTTGGTAAGAAATTGCTTGTTTTGATAGAGGAGTCCTAGTTTTTTGTGAACTTTCTTGACAGTTTGGGCTATGTGAGTATCAAAACGTAGATGATTGTCTAGTTCTACACCTAATAGTTTTGTGTGTGTGGTGGGGGAGATCTTGGTTTTGTTTCTGGACAAGATGCTAAAAATCTCACTTGGGGGTAGATCTACTTGGTCAGAAAATAAATAGTTTTGTTTTCTTAGGGTTAAGAATGAGTTGGGAGTTTGTGAACCATGTTTCAACTAGTGAAAAGCAGTTTTGGGTAAGGGAGTAAAGGTCCTCTAGTGTGTGGGCAGCACATATAAGGGTGGTGTCATCTGCATACTGGGCTACTGAGGCTTTGGATATGGAGGAAGATAGCTGGTTAGTGAATAAAGAGAAGAGTAATGGGCCAAGGATGGAGTCTTGGGGGACCCCTAAGGATACTGGTAAGAGTGGGGATAGTTGATTCTGTCAGTGGACTGCTTGCTGTTAACTGGATAGGTAGCTTTTGAACCATGAGATGGATGAGGTGCTGAAGTTTAGGGTGGACAGGGTATTAAGAAGTGTGTTGTGGTTGACTATACTGATAGCCTTAGATAGATCTAAGAATACAGTCAACACAAATTGTCCACTGTTTTTGTAGTGGTTAACTGTATTGATAAAGGACAGAAGTGCAGTGGTGGTACCATGGAAGGGTCTAAAGGTGTGCTGAGATTTAGCCAGAAGATTGTTATGTAGGAGGTAGTCCATTAGTTGTGTGTGAACAACTCTTTCTAATATTTTTGATAATGTGATAAAATAGCTATTGGATGGTAGTTGGTGAGTTCTAAGGAGTTACTACCCCTGTGTAGTGGTATTATGTGGGAGATTTTCCAAATAGTAGGTACCTGGCACTGAAATATGGATCTATTAATAAGGATGGCTATAGGATAGTCTCTTGCCTCTGCAGCTGTCTGAGGGTATTCATCTGGTAGACTGTCTGCTGCTAAGGTAGTTGCTTTAATTTCTGGAGGAGTTTTAAAATAGTTTTGGTAGACACTGGGTGCAAGGTAAAGTGGGCGGGATTACCATGGGTGTTTCTGCTATTTTGGATGGACTGCTGGAAAGGACAATTAGTATTAATTTGGGAATGTGCTAGGGCCTGGACAGTTTCAGTGAGATATTTATTGAATTGATTGTTTATTTATTGCTGTGATTGTTTTCAGGTGCATACCCTGTGCTGTGTCCTTGTGTAAATTAATACAAAGATGAAACTAATTTAGATAAGTTAACAGATTTTTCTTTACAGGCTAGTCACCATAGGTTATTAACTCTGGGTTTTGGGAACTATATATAGTTTTGCAGGCTTGCGGTGGTTCCTTGTCAGACATTGTACTTATATGCACTGACTAGCCAAGTCATTAAAGGCACATGTCCACTTTTATCAGTGTCCATAGGGTCACTTCTGGCAGATCTCTGCTTGTACATTATGTGCAGCAGCCTACTTGTATACCGGCATGCTACAAAGTACCAGTGAAGGGCAGTTTTATCCACATGTTCCCTTTGCTTTCTCTATTCTACAATGCCTGCATATTACTGGTGTCAGTGCATCATAGGATATGGGGTGTGATGTGTGGATATGGGTGACTGCACACATCTGCATACTGTCACTGTGGCTACACTTTATTAAATAGCCAAATCATAAAAAAGTAACACTTCTTCGAATTTTGATGCTGCACTTCAACCATGTGTTTTATGTTGCTAATTATTATGAAAATATCAATTTATTTCTACAAAGCAATTGTGATCTCTGTATTTTTCCTTGCTTAATTATTGTTGCTGGTGCCAACATTTGAAGAATATATGACTGTTAACATCTCTTCTGGCACTTGTTAACCTTCCCTTAACAATCAAGTTTGTTTTATCATGTATTAGTTTCTCATTGTGAACTGTTGCTTCAGTTAGTCTGCTTGTTTCATAGAAAGAAAACTACTAGACTTCAGTCCAGGAGGCCATTACGGAGTCTAGTCCCAATTCCAAACTGCCCCAAAGCACTGTCTGGTCAAGCGACTTGGTAAAGGTCACACAGAAGGCAACTGAAGGCTGAAGAAACCTACCCAGAATGTGATTATGATTCTTGCTTTGAGTGGGAGAGGTTCTGTCCAAATCCTGAGCAAGTCCTCTGCTTTTTGTGAAGCAGCTGTCGCACAGTATTACGGCTGTGAGCTGTATTTTCTGTAGTACAGAGTTTGATTCCCTTTGCCCTTATTTAACATTTGTGGGACCTTGAGCAAGTCACTTAACCATTCAGTGGTTGGGGACAACTGGGAATTTGGGCTAGGCTCCTTAATGGTCCACTGCTAGACTACAAGCCTAGTAGCTACCTATGACCCCTCTACAGCATGAGTGTGAAGCAGCTCATAGTCTGTACTGCAGACTGTTCACACATCTGAAACAGACATTTTTCTTTATTTGGTTCAAAACCCTTCGTAGCATAAGCAAAGCTGCCCTTACACTTAGTAGCAAACTTTGGTTGGCTCTATTAGTTGTTATATTTTTTTATAATTTCCTTAAACTTATATAAGGTTATAGTTGGATAAACTGCCTGAATAACATTTTCTACTTTATTTTTTTTAACATGATCTGTTTTTGTGAAAAAAACTCATGTTAAAGATGTCACTTATTTACTAACTAAGAATGAAAGTTATTAAAATGTAAATAAGCAAAGATAATTCTTATGGCAGACTAATTTCATAGCATGTGATACAACAGCACAAAATGCAAAGGCAGACACAAATTCTTATTAGGTTAACAACACAGCTGCTGAACATAATAACATTGTCACATAAGCAATTAGCACCTCATTAACAGCCTGAAGAGAGGAATTAGCAACATCTCCTGCACAAGAAAAACCTGTCTACGACATTAGTTTTCATATGGCGAAGCCAGCCTCCCTGGGGAGGTCCAAGCTTCTTCCAGCTGAGGCCCCAGCAAGTCTGAAAATGTTGTGTACTTCAAACAATAACAAATAGGTATACCTTTTGTGTGGGAATATGGGACTGCACTATGTACTGGTGATAAGAGATGATTAATATTCATATTTACTGCAGCTTATTAAAAAAAGAACAATATTCTAAGTGTGTGTGTGCTGTCTGTGCATGTTAGCTTGTTTTCTGTTTCTGGGTCAATCTTTTCTTCTTTCTATTTTTTTTTTTTTGTAAAGGGCAGCATATGTTTTGTAGGCAGAGGTCCAAAGTACTCTTTGATGTCCAGGGGAAAGTCAGGTACAATTCTGTGGTAAGAGACTATAACAAAATCTGAGAAGTGTGTCATGTTGGTTACTTTATGATGTGTTCCAGTAGTGTGCTGACAGTTATGCTAAGATATGTTAGAATTATACTTAATTTTGTGTTTTAGTTATGCTAATGCTGTTTAGCATAGATTTTCATATCCAGGTCTGCTCTGATGCTGTTTTCCCATTGAACAGTTGCAGATATGATTTTCTTGTTGTAATTCAATGTTTTTGTTCTAAATTTTGAAAAATGTAATTTGTTGGGCATTGATTTATGTGTATGCAACTAAAGAACTAAAGCTATTTAGCATTTTTGTTCTTTGTAGTCTGGCTAGTCCTAGTGACCATTTTTAACATACTGCTTTTGGTTGTATGTGGGTATAATTGTATTTTTTGTGGGGGGTAAGCATGTCATTTTTGTTTGCATCTGCAGTAAGTGAAATTTTATTTTATTTTTGTAATATTCTTGATTAATGTGAGTGGTTCTGAGTTTCTATGACCAGGTAAACAGACATATTCCTAATAAATGCTCGCTGAAATGAAAGACTGGTGATAAATGCTTGTTAATGCATTAGTGTGCTGATAAATACAACTACAGTATTTATACTTTGTCTCAGATAAATGTTTTTATGGTACCCATTTCACAGAATCCATTACACACACACACACACACACACACACACACACACACACACACACACACACACACACACACACACACATATATATCTATACACGCATACATATATCTCACACATGTGCACACTCACAAGCAGACATACACATACCATTATATCAGCTGTATAAGGCTGCAGCAGCAGCAACAGTTGTCGTACAGCAGCTACATAAATCCGCTGCAATACGTAGGTAGGTGGTGCTGACCTAAGCACAGCCAAGCAGATATTTGTACCACATCATGGCTGTCTGTTGTTATAATGTCAGTCACAGAATATGAAGCTCGCATAAGATGCTAAGGTGTATCAGTATACAGGTGCTGGTAATGAATGCTGTGTACTTCAGAACCCTTTGCAGTTGCACTGCCCACAATGCATATCAGCCTAGTGTGAATGCTTCATGTTGCACGCTGATGTTATTCATACTCTGTACACACTGTACTGTGCACTGTCAGAATGATGTGCCACTTCTCCCTGAGTCCACTTTCCACTATTTAGACACAGGGTACAGCATACTGCTATGTTGTGCACCATCCGAATATTGCATTTTTCCCTCTACAAATTCACTGTGCACTGTTTAGATGTTGTGCACAGCATGCTGCTGTACTGTGCAACATCAAAACAATGTGACATCTATCACTGAGTTCACTTGCACTACTTAGACACAGGGCATAGTATACTGCTGCATTGCCCATCATAGGAATACTGGATCTCTCACTCCATGAGCCTCTTGTGCATTATTTAGATGTATGGCACAGCATGCTGCTGTACTGTGCACCATCAAAATAATTTGTCTCCCTTTCCTGAGACTACTATGCAATATTTAGGTGTAGGCACAGCATACTATGTATTGCGTGCCATCACAATAATGTTTCTCTCCTCACAGAGATGACTGTTCAATATTTAGATGTATAGCACAGCATACTGCACTATTGTTTGCCATTAGAATAATGTATCATCCCTCTCTGAGTCCACTGTGCACTATTTAGACATAATGCACAACATGCTACTGTACTGCTCACCATCATAATCATTTGTCAGCTTTCACTGAGTCCACTGTGTACTATTTAGATGTAATGCACAACATGCTACTATACTGTTCACCATTATAATCATTTGTCAGCGTTCCCTGAGTCCACTGTGCACTTTTTAGATATAAGGCACAGTTTACTGCTGTACTGTGCACTTTCAGAATAATGTGTCACTTTGCAGAGTACAGCATATTGCTGTACTGTGCACCATCAGAATACTGCATCTCTCCCTCCATGAGTCTGCTGTGCAGTATTTAAATGTAGGACAGAGCATGTTGGTGTACTGTGCACCAAGTGAATAATGTATCATCTCTCCCTGAGACCATTGTGCACTATTTAGATGTAAGATACAGCATACTGCTGTATGGTGCACCATCAGAATAATGTGCCACTCCTCGCTGTGACCACAGTGCACTATTAAGAAGTAGCATACTGTTGTGCTGTGCACCATCATAACAATGTGTTGCCTTTCCCTGAGTCCACTATGTACTATTTAGCTATAAGGCACAGTACACTGCTGAACTGTGCACCATCAGAATAGCATGTCTAGCCCTCTCTGACACCACTGTCCACTATTTAGATGCAAGGCACAACATATTGTTGCACTGTCCATCATCAGAATAATGTGCCACCCCTCAATGTGACTACTATGCACTATTCAGATGAAGGACACAGCATACTGTTGTACTGTGCACCATCAGAATAATGTGTCACTTCTATCTGGAACCACTATGTGCTATTTAGATGTAGGGCACAGTATATTGTTGTACTGTGCAGCATCAGAACAATGCATCATCCATTCCTGATACCACTGCACACTATTTAGATGTAGGGCACAGCATACTAATGTGCTATCCACCATCAGAATAATTTGACACCACTCTGTGAGTCCACCAGATGTGTGGTCTGGCCCAAGAATCCTTTTCATCCATGACTTGGGCCAATCAGAGAAAAACAAAGTACAATTTACAAAATATAAGACAAATTTGCCAATGTACAATCGAAAGTAAATAACATGTAAATAGTTCAAAGAAAAAACAAGAAGTACCCATGTGCATTAAAAGCCATCATTCAACAAAATACACATTTATAAAACATAGTAAAAATAAGACATAGTAATATTAGCATGGCACTTAACAAGTAAAACATTTGTAAATGACAGTGCAATGTAGCATAGACCACTATACCAAGCTGAAAGAAAGATAGGTTTTCCTCATCCCTTTTTTTATGCTACTTTCTAAGTGCTAAGATAAACAAGGAGAGATGGACATCTGGAAAATAATGACAGGTGAGGCAATGTACATTTATTAACCAGTTTCATTGAAGCAATTACATTTATTTTCATTAGGTGAGTGAGAGTGGAGACTTATTGAAAGAAGAGATTAACTATTTACTTGATGGTTTCAGGTAGAGTGAGTGAGACAGAGAGAGAGCGAGAGAGAGATCCAGCAGATTGGGGCTAGCCTGGAAAAGGGTCTTTTGCAGGTAGCAAGGGTAAAGGGAGGTCAAAAGTACAGGATAGTGCTAGAATTATGAAAGGAGTAAGTAGAATTTTGATAGACAATTTGTTGCGCAGGGGAGGGCATTTAAAGGTGAGCGTATCAAACAGAAATGTAGCCTATAGGTGTCCATTACTCTTAATAAAGCAATGGTGCTCAGATTTCCTGGAGATATGAATGAATTTGAGTATTTGATTTTCAGAATGTTGGAGCAGAGTGATATTGTGGGATGAGCCAAGGGCTGGAAGGGATAAACCTTATTCAAACCTTGGAAGTAGTAGATTAATGGCAATGACTCAATGAGCTTCTACAGTAAGAAAATGAGAAATCCTTTAAGGAAGTCTTAGATAAGTTAACAATTTGTGAAAGAAGAGTTGTTGGTCAAAACAGATACCCAGATTTCACTGCTCAGTGAAATAATCCAAGCAAACAATAAGGAAGTTACACAGGATGACAGTCAATAAAAACTCCAAGAACTACCCACTCAGAAGGTTTAAGGTATTACATAGTGAAACCTTTATCTTGGATGTGTCTTTCTTGAAGTTTTTGCTGATTGGTTTGTCTGTGTGACCATTTTACCCTTTACTTGGTTGTTGTTTGGAATATTATGTAGGCACCTTAATGTTTATGGACATCAAGCTTAGGTTTAATGCCCGTGTTTCTAAAGTATAGTGAAACAATCCACTTATGCTTTACTGACGAGGTCTGAAAAATTCCAAAACATGCATGTGTACAGCTAGTTGGGTTCAGCTTTATTGAACTGAAAGTGTCCATAAATACTTAAAAAAGGAAATGGTATGTGTATCTAGCAGCCATGAGGCTGAAACACTGATAATGTCTTTAAGATGTCATCTGCATATATCCCTTGGGGAACCACTGTTTATGGTATTACTCAATGAAGACTCTAGCTTAGTAAGGTCTTTCTTGGAATTTTTGTTTATTAGTTTATCTTTATAAGGTAAAGATATAACTTGTGAGTATTACGTTAAAAAGGAAAGCAGGGTGTTGGCTGAATATATTGCTACCAGACCTAAAGATGTCAGGATGAACAGAGTGGAAGAAAGGTTGAGAGGAGCAGTCAGTCTTCTCTAGAAGTTTTTCTACCTCCATTTTAGTAATGACCTTGAAGGGAAAAGAAAGATATTGTAGGAACTTGTGCAAGGGGGAGGAGGGTGTTGAGTGGGGGACTGGTGAATATGGGGTTGGTAGTGTAATGTGGATGACGAATCTTATCTTTTGTTTCTGTGAGAAAGGCAGTAAAACGTTTGTGACTAGAAATTGTATTTAGAAAGAGACCAGTAGTAGCTAGATTTTTAGAGCACTCCAGAACTTATTTGGATGACATGGTTTTATCCTTTGAAGTTTCCTGTAATACTCAGTTTTGGCCTCATTTATTTCTTATTTATTGCTAATGTGGTCTCTCTCTCTCTCTCTCTCTTATTTCAGTCAGAAATATGCATTAAGTTTTTCTAGATTACAGGGGTTGATTTTCCAGTCAGATCAGGATTTGTCCCTGAGTGTAATAAGTTGCTTAATGTCATCAGTGATTCAGGGATTAGGTTATTGCATTTTCTTATCATTTTGATTGGACAGAGTCTGTCTTGCTTGGGAAAATGAATATTATAGAATGCACAGAGAGCAGAGATATGATTAGTACAGGAATACAAAGGGGCCCAACTGGTGTTTGCAAGTTAAGTGATAAAGTTTGCTGCAGAGGTGTCTGATAGTTCAGCCAGGTCTGAATGATCTGCAAATCTTGTTTGCTGTACTGTGCATATCAGGATAATGACCCCCCCCCCCCCACAGTCCTCTGTGTACTGATTAAATGCTAGATGTGGGGCACACTGTGCTGTTATACAGTGCACTTTCACAATAATGTATCACCCCTCCCCCACACATCCTTTGTGTGCTGTTTATATACATGACATATCATACTCCAGCACACCGTGCAGATGCAAGAGATTTGTGGCAGGAAGTGGAGTCTTCCAGTGCTCAGCAAGGTAAACAAATAGCCAAAGGAATACGCTTTCATTTAATAGTTGTAATCCTTTTATTAATTCACTTGCACTGTATTACAACAAAATGACACACAAGAATGCATCGGGACCAAATCTACAGTGGGTCCTGCTTCTTCTGTAACAGGTCTGAGGAGTACCACATGACACAAGAGCTGTAACGTGGTTGGTTATTTGAAAATTTCTCTTAAGAAGAATCCTGTCATGTGATGCTGCTGCTGTAACTTGCCATTATTAATCATACGAGGGATGTCTGATATCTTCAGGGGAAAAAAATGACTTGTACTATTGTTGTTTCATCCAAATAATTCAGTACCCTCTTCAACGAGGTCACATTCATGTGTTGTATTGCCCAATATCTGGAGAGGGGGTTGTTTCACATTTGCTTAAGCATTATTTGATATAATAAATTTAAATCACAGTATTTCAACTTTCATTTGTTGTATTGCTATTTAACAAACAAAGAACGTAAACCAGCGAGACAGCAAGTTAATAAGATAAAACCTTTTTACTCAATAAAAAATAACTTAAGCGCTTTTCGTCAAGCCAAGTGCCTGACTTCTTCAGAGTGAGTCACATAGTAGCAATAATCATTCACATTTATATAATTATCTAAAATCCAAGCCTGCTTCAACTCATTAATCAATTAATGGTGTTAAAGAAACAAGTACCATAAACAATATACAAATCATACACATAAATATTACTTTCATTGACATTGATACTGAAACAAGTGTTAAACATTACTATGATGTACATTGTCATCTCTTAAGGCTTTTCAGTTTTAAGAGACTAGAGATAGAACAAGCATCGTTTATACCAGGGTGGCAGTAAGCATGCAGTCTTACCTGCCATAATAACTCAGCTTCCTCTAGTTGTAAAGGTCTAGGGCCACCCCTCTGATTTATCAAGATGTGATCTATTGCAGTAAATTTAAAACTATGGTTAGAATTAATAGCAATATGTTTAGCTAGAGTGTTTTCCATCTTCAAGTTCTTAATAGCATATGTATGCTCATATATACGATCTCTCAGCCTTCTTATGGTTTTCCCGATATAGAAGGCCGGACATTGTTTACATCTAGCTAAATAAATCACAAAAGATGAATTACAATTTAATTTAAAACCTATTTTGTATGTATGGTTATTAATACAAAAGTGTGTACCCTCCTCAATGTGTTTACAGTAATTGCAATTCTGACATTTGTGCATTCCAACATTTAGAACTGGTCGCATTTTTCTAAGTTCCAAAATACTCTTCATATTCCTACCCTTCTTATAAACAACCCTAGGTTGACAGCCCACTTTGTTATAAATACTTGGGTGTAATTTAAACAATTCCCAGTTCTTAAATATCATGTCTATACATGATCCACTATCCTGACTGAAAGTAGTAATAAAAGTCGATTTTAATGTCTCATCAGCTGGTACCTTAAAGGATGTTTCAGTAGCTAAGGACACCTCAAATCTCTTGGTCCCACCACAATAAACACCAGAGTGTTGGCTCAGGTCATGAGGCAACTCAAAAACACCAGACTTGTCAGTCAAAGTACTGACATTGACACCAATAGGAAAATTCCTAACATTGTCAGTAACAACTGGCAATAATGGTGAATAAACATGTTGGCGTCTTTTATCACCGATTTCCTGTGTAAGCTTATCCAAAAGTTCACCTGGGTATCCCCGTGCCATGAACATGTTCCTCACTGTCAGACATTCATCATGGAAGTCGTTGTCCAATGTAACCATTCTTGCATCATGAACCAGCTGGCCCTTAACAACTGATCTTTTTTGGAAAAATGGGTGACAGCTGGTGAAATGCAAGAAGATATTGGAGTATGTCTTTTTCCGGTGAATTTTAGCAGTATAACAGTTAAGTGTTAAATCCTTACTCAACCACACATCCAAATAAGCAATGTTCTCAGTTGAGAATGTATGTGTGAATTCTAAGAAAGCAGCACTTTTATTAAAGTACTGTACCATCATATCAGCTTCACACTCGCTTATGTTGACAAGGATAAATATGTCATCGAGGAATCTGGTGTATAATAGAAATTGTTCGTAGTAAGGGTTCTGCTGTGAAAAAACATAGTTAGATTCCCAATAGGCCATAACCAAATTGGCTATGCTACCGCCACATGGGGATCCCATAGCAACACCTACTTTTTGTTTATAAAACTCATCTCCAAAAGTAAAGAAGTTATAAGACAGAACAAGATCCCCTAATAGGGTCACTAAATAAATTTCTCTATCTGATGCGTTGTGTTTTCTTATCATGTAACTAACCCATTCTAGGGCGATATCTTGGGGTATGCTGCTATACAAGTCCTTCACATCTATTGTAATAAAATTAGTCCCCTTATTGAACACAATAGTGCTAATTGTGTTCAAAAATGACCATGAGTCCTTGCAAATCTGGTGTTCCATAAGTACATATTTCTGAAGTATAGCATCAATTACCTTTGCACAAGTATAAGTGGGAGATCCTCTACTAACCAGCTGGTTCGTGCTGCAAGAATGGTTACATTGGACAATGACTTCCTTGATGAATGTCTGACATTGAGGAACGTGTTCATGGCACGGGGATACCCAGGTGAACTTTTGGATAAGCTTACACAGGAAATTGTTGATAAAAGATGCCAACATGTTTATTCACCATTATTGCCAGTTGTTACTGACAATGTTAGGAATTTTCCTATTGGTGTCAATGTCAGTACTTTGATTGATAAGTCTGGT